>NW_026713659.1:0-26783 GCF_029784015.1 Lycium ferocissimum | reverse complement strand
TATGGGTAGTCACTTTACATTTGCTTTTCTTGAAAGGCAATTGAGGGAGTTCTTTTGCTTACCCACCAAAATCAGGAAAAAGATCATATTGCTAATTCTAGACTCATGAACATTGTTATTGTCCGGCTTAGATACATTTCGAAACTATTTAAAATTATATGAAAAATGTTTTTCCATTAAGCATGTGTTCACAAACGGGTCCTATATTTCAAAATTAGTCAAGTTAAGCCTTCAGGCATAACTTTAGATGTCAAAGTCAGTCAAATTATGCCTAAAGGCCTAGCTTTGGAATCTAAAAGATCAAGCCTAACTCTCATCTAAAGTTATACCTTTATAGCCTAATCCTCAAATTAAAGCATGTTCATTGTTTATCCTCGAATCTAAAGTTATGTCTTCCTTCAGGCATAACTTTAGATTTCAAAGTTAGGCCTTAACTTTAGATTCCAAAGTTAGTCCATAAGCCATAACTTTAGATTTCAAAGTTAAGCCTTAACTTTAGATTTCAAAGTTAAGCATCAAGGCATAACTTTAGATTCAAAAGTTAGTCCATAAGCCATAACTTTAGATTTCACAGTTAGGCCTTCAAGCATAACTTTAGATTTCAAAGTTAGGCCTTCGGGCATAACTTTAGAGTTCAAAGTGAGTCAAGTTAGGCCTTTAGGCGTAACTTTAGATTTCAAAGTTAGGCCTCAAGGCATAACTTTAGATTTCAAAGTTAGGACTTCGGGCATAACTTTAGATTTCAAAGTTAGGCCTTCGGGCATAACTTTAGATTTCACAGTTAGGCCTTCAAGCATAACTTTAGATTTCAAAGTTAGGCCTCAAGGCATAACTTTAGATTTCGAAGTGAGGCCTCAAGGCATAACTTTAGATTCTAAAGTTAGGCCTCGATTATCACTTTAGATTTCAAAGTTAGGCCTTCAGGCATAACTTTAAAGTTCAAAGTGAGTCAAGTTAGGCCTTCAAGCATAACTTTAGATTTCAAAGTTAGTCAAGTTAGTCTTTCAGGCATAACTTTAGATTTCAAAGTTATTCAAGTTATATAAAGCCTTCAGGTATAACTTTAGATTTCAAAGTTAGTTAAGTTAGACCTTCAGGCATAACTTTAGATTTCAAAATTAGTCAAGTTAGGCCTGTGCATAACTTTAGATTTCAAAGTTAGGCCTTAAGACATAACTTTAGATTTCAAAGTTAATCAAGTTAGGCCTTAAGGCATAACTTTCGATTTCAAAGTTAGGCCATAAGGCATAACTTTAGATTTCAACGTTAGTCAAGATAGGCTTTCAGGCATAACTTTAGGTTTCAAAGTTAGTCAAGTTAGGCCTTAAGACATAACTTTAGGTTTCAAAGTTAGTCAAGTTAGGCCTTAAGGCATAACTTTAGATTCCAAAGTTAGGTAAGTTAGGCCTTAAGGCATAACTTTAGATTCCAAAGTTAGTCAAGTTAGGCCTTAAGGCATAACTTTAGATTCCAAAGTTAGTCAAGTTAGGCCTTAAGGCATAACTTTAGATTTCAAAGTTAGTCAAGTTAGGCTTTTAGACATAACTTTAGATTTCAAAGTTAGGCGGTAAGGTATAACTTTAGATTTCATAGATTTCAAATTAGGCTTTCAGACATAACTTTAGATTTCAAAGTTAGGCGTTAAGGCATAACTTTAGATTTCATAGATTTCAAATTAGGCTTTCAGACATAGCTTTAGATTTCAAAGTTAGGCGTTAAGGTATAACTTTAGATTTCAAAGTGAGTCAAGTTAGACTTCGCATATAACTTTAGATTTCAAAGTTGGGACTCTTCGACATAACTTTGTATTTTCAAAGGAAATAAGTTATACTTTCAGCATAACTTTAGATTTCAAAATATGGTTCGGACAAAAGCTGGGTTCGACCAAACTCTTATTCGAAGGGCTAGCTCCGCTCCAGCTCACAAGCCGAAGATTAGACATTTGGAGTATGAAGCAATATTGGCAACTGTAACGTGCAGCCAATAATTTTTTGTGGGCGCACTACTAAAGAGAACAAAAAAATAAATATGGGGAGGTTTATTTCAAGAACAACATGTTTTTGGTGCATTCATGTAAAATTAGATTCTTCCCACAGTAGTTCAAATTGGCTGCCTATTATTTTATCACAAGAAGCATATTTAATTGATATTTTATTTTAGCTTTGATATTATGACTGGATATTGGTCGTTCGAATAGAAATTCCTAAAGCGGTTCACCTACAACTACAAACCTCTGTGCTGTTTTCATTTTACATTACTCCTTCCATTCCATAATATGTGACTCTTTTAGCTCATGCACACCCTTTAAGAAATTGTTTACTTTAGAAAAATTATGAGTATTTTTACTAATTTACCCACAATTAATGCCTAGAAAAAAAAAGTTATTTAATGATTCTTTTTTATAAATAAGGGTAAGTTTGGAAGAATAGGATTAATTTCTTCTTGAAATCCTAAAGCGTCACTTATTTTGAAACAAAATAAAAAATTTAAAAGATCACTTAATATGAAATGGAGGGAGTAGTATTTGCTAACGTGGGAAGAAGCGATTAAAGTATATGGAGTTTTCACCCTACCAGATTTTAGCAATGTATCACATGAACAGTTTAATATTTTGTACCCAAAAAAAATAAAATAAAAAAAAACAGCAAATTAAGAACATTGCAAGGTAAAACGGAGTAAATGCCTGGTTCATTAGTAATCCGAGATCAAGTTTTTGTTTGCTAATCGAGGTCCAATTGAACAGAAATTAAGATACACACACAAAAAAAAAAAAAAAAAAAAAAAAAAAAAAAAAAAAAGGAACACAATCATAATCGTAACGACTAATCTTTCGTTCCCGAAAATAATAATCAAGACAAGAAAAATAGCGACAAAGAATAATATTTGATTTCAAGAATTTGTGCGGTTACAATCTTTATGAAATCTTAAACGGAAAGATGTAATCCTCTCGATTCTTCTCCTCACAATACGACCGTCAATCGAAGGGCTTTGCTTGTTCTTGAATGGACAGATCACTTGTTGTTGATATTTCACTACGAATGCGGAGCGAGCTTTAATCACAAACGTAGATGTATGGAAACTTACTACCACCACTTGGAGCGAAGACTTCTTAGTATGCGGAAGACTTGCGGTCGAGAGCTTCTCTATGTATTTTTTTCTTCTTTTTTTTTTTTGGCTTTGTGAAGACCCCTATTTATAGTTGGGGGGAGGGCTAGGGTTTGTATATGATTGGTTGAACCATGTCATTTGAACACTCGCGACATTTGATTGGTTCTTCTATTGACTTGACATGTCGCGTCACTTATGCACGTGGCATGATTTTATTGGTCCTTGACTTGACTTGCGCGCCACGTCATTTGACACGTGGCATGGACCTTGGGCTAATAGAGTGGGCTCACTGCGAAGTCCAACAAGATCGACTAGTCCAATTGAATTAGTCTTTCAATTAAATCCATAACAATTGGACTTAAGCAATTAATCCAATTATATTAGCCCATAATATTTGTTCGGACTAATATACCTTGGATTTAATATAATTCGAAATTTCTTATGAATTTACTTTTAATAAAATTTCATCATCTACAATAACATTTACGAAAATTCAGATAGTATTAATCAATAACAAATCCATATATAAAGGCAAAAGAATGAATCGAATAATATCATTTCGATTACAATAAAACCTCCAAATCCAATCAAATTAAAGCAATTAAATCCATTTAATTTGAAATCTGGAGGAGAGAAGTGTGAAATTGGGGAAGAAGATGAGTTGGAGAAGAAACCTAATTTATGTGGGATGGGACTTGAGAGGGTAATTTCGTCCACTTATTATTAACTTAAAGTGTTGAAGAGTAAAAACAAAAACAATGAGATAGGAGGGGCAAATATTAAAGACCAGCCCAAAATAAGGGCATTTGTGCTAATGACCCATAAATATTCGATTTTGGGACTGCTATTTATGTTGTAGTCGAAATTGCTTTTTATTTTTATTTTTTATAAATATATTCAGTTTAGAACTACTTCAAACATATGAGATTGAAGTTAAAGTTCGGTGAACTTTGAACTGTGGTCTTGTTAAGGCCAAACATCAGACATATTTATTTGAAATTTGATCGGATTTGCAAACGCCAACAAATCTAATAACCTCATTTTGGCTATTACATAGGAGCTGGGTTTACCCTGTGGGCACCCGAAGGGTAGCGGCTGCAGGTTCCCATGTCATAAAAAAATAAAAAAAAAACTCATTTTGCAACAAAGGTTATTTGTTAAGTGTTTTCAAGCTTTTCCAACAAGACCATTTGATTTAAACTTACTTTTCATATTTGAAATTCAAGGCTCACTTTTTCAAGACATTACACTTCAATTACCATAAATTTGAAAATACTACTCCGTTAGGGGAGGAGGAAAAGCAAAGAGAAAAACGGCCTTGGCTGAAGAGAGTCCCGAACTTTTCTAACCCAAAAAAAAAAAAAAAAATTGGAACCAAACTAACCCGTTAAAAAAAAAAAAAGAACCAAAGTAGCTTCACTTACGAATCTATGCGTGAAAGAGCCAAAGTGTAAATTTACATTTCCCCCCCCCCCCCCACCCCAGCCTTTATTCTTTGGAAATCAAACTCAAAATTAAGCTTTTTCCGTAACCGAAGATTAGTCACGTTTCAAAACACCAGAATATAAATATTTTATATAGAACTTAATATTTTTTTTAGTATACAATAATATGGACTCATTACATCAAGCATACATATACATTTAAATTGTCGTTTATGGGTTATAAAGTGCTCCAAAGTAAGTTTGAAAACTTGTTATATATATATATATACATTTAGATTGTCGTTATAGGGTTCTAATTAATATAGGACGTCACACGAGTTATTATTAATCGACAATAAATACTAAAATAACTAATTATCATTAAAAAAATAATACCCAAAAATATATATAATATTAACATAAAATGTACATTTTATTTACAAATATACAATCTCCTAAGGCCTAAGGCCAACCCCACCACCCTCACTATCATCAGGATCCTCTCTCCTCCTCTTAATGACAGGATGATTTATGCCATGATCATCCTTTCTTCCCTTCTTCAGGCCCTGGGTGAAAATATGCTTCCTGTGGGAGACGGCGGCTTCGAAACCTGAGTAGCCTCATTAGATGCCTCAGGAGATGACTCAATCGAAGGAGACTGAACCATAGGAGCAGAAGAATGAACCTGAAATAACATATAAACAATTTAATTTAGATTTATCATAAACTAAACATGAAATAACATATAAACAATTATTTAATAAATTATTTTATTGTAAAAAAATAAACCTGTGTGTCGACGGCCTCCTGAGATGGCTGGTCAAAGGGCTTCTTAGTCGCTCCTCAACGGTCTCCGAGCGCTACCTGTAGCCGTAGCCGGAGGTGGAGACGGTCAATCCGAACAAGAAGAGAATGGGTCCACAAAGTTAAGAATGAACCTATAATACATGTACATAATTTAGTTTAGATTAATAAAATAATTAATTAATACATTATTTTATTGTAAAAAAATAAATCGGTGTGTCGATGGGCTCCTGAGATGGCATGTGAGAGGGCTCGAAAAGCGGCCGCGGAGCGGGAGATGCGCATGGTGCCGTAGGGCTCCGGCCGTAGGACGAAGAAAGTACTCATCGAAAATAATATCCAAGTTTAAGTCCTTATGTCCGTCTCCCATATGTAGATCACTAACTGGCACCTGTGGAAATGATGACCAAGGATCATAATGTGCGAACATCTCTGGCGTATATCCAGGTCTCTATTAAGTCGACGGCCTGGAAGAAGAAGTCGACGGGATATCTGTAGCCGACGGAGCCTGACGGGCTATATTGTCAGGCTCATCTACTAGACCTCTGCCAACCCGACCACCTCTGCCAGCTCGACCACCTCTATCAGCCCTACCACCCTCTGGAACACCCTCTGGAACACCCTCTGGTACAGGTTCTGGAGCAAGCTTTGGAACATCCTCATCGACGCGATGCCACTCCTGTGCCCGTGCCATACCAGTGTCGATAAGCTAAACTATCCGTGCTGCATATGCCGCTATTCCGGGGTCGGTGGACTCCATAAGGGGAATGCTCTCATAGAGTATCATCAGAGTCATCCGTAATTGCATATATTTGCAAATTTTAAGAATTGAATAAATTCGTAAAGTAATACATAATAAGACGATGGATTAAGTTTAAGACTAATAAAACTTACAAGACCTCTTCACGCTCCCCGAGAGTGATGCATATCCTCGGCCATCAGATGAGGCGTCGAGGAAGTTGGCGATCAAGGAGCGAGTGATATGCACGTACCACGTCCATGTACTCGGGACCAGGAGTGTCATGTCCGACCACCGCGGAGTCGTCATCCTCGCGTTCCATGCATCGACTTCCTGGTGCATATGCTCCCGTCATGCCGCATTGTCGATCGAACGCTGTCCCTGGTATAGTGGGCGTGTTCCCAACGTGTAGCCGCGGGTATGTTCTGTACATGCCCAAACTGCCGTAACACGCGGTTGGGCGCGTGATGCTCAACGATGTCCATATGGATCAATGGACACTGTGCCATCCACATGTGCTCACCAGCCCTACAAAACGCCGGCAGCTAACCCAAAATCTGATCATACGGCGTCCATATGAAAGCCTATAAAAAGAATTCAACTAGTTAACGATAAAAGACTAACAAAAATAACAAACTAATGTTAAATCAAAAAAACTTACCTCGGGCGCCGTTATGCGGTCTAACTGATCCCTAAACGGGAGAATGACATGGTGCGTCTCCACACCTCTGGTACGGCCTCACGACCATCTCCGCGCATATGGCATATCCTCAGCAACATAGTCATCAGGAGGGTGAGCAGCTATGGGCTGAAAAGGTCTCAACCTAGTCCACACCCATATCTGTTATAGTCCCGTGTTTTTGCATATTCGGAAATTTCGGAATAATTGTGACTTGTAGGTCATAAGGCAATATTTTGATTTTAGTTAATATGTTTATGTTGTTCATGAAAGATAATGACGTGGAAATACGGGAGAAGGCCAAGGGCAAAATTGGAATTTTGGAAATTATTTTTCGGAAATCGTAAAACGAGATTTCTAATTAATTGGGCTCAAAAAAAAAAAAAAAGAGAATGAAAATTGAGGCCCAAACCACAAAGGTGGCCGGCCATGATTCATGGCTAGCCCAAGCCCATGAATTAAATAGGTCATGTGATTCTCACATGATCATTAACCAAGCAAGCATATTATATATACATGTTTATCTATAGAAATTTCAAGAAGGAGAAAAACAAAAAAAAGATGAAGACCATGGACAAAGGGCCATTCGGCCTTGTCCCATAATTTTTGCCCCCTCAAATCTTGTTCCGAAAAATTATTTTCTTAGTGTATTCCCACTAATTCAAGGGCCCTCTACAACTTGGTGTGGTTGTTTTGGAGGATAGAGTGCTTGTTTCATCAATTTAACCACTTGGTCAAGTGAAGAAGTTGGAAGGAAAAGGTAAGAATTCATCCCTCCTATTTATGTTATGAAGGTTTGTTTGTGTTGTAGTATATGGAAATGAGTATAATATATAGAAATATGGAAGTTTGCAAAGTGGGTGTGCATGTGTGTGCATGTGGCCGAATATATGTTATGTTGTATAGTTAGGATGAGTTGAATTTTATGTTGTATTCTAGTCGTGGTTATTGTGGAATTTGTATTGGAAATGAAAGTTGAATGAAATTGGGTGAAGTTAGAAATATGGCATGTTGGCCGTGGTTGGTGTTATGATGGAATAATGATGGATTTATTTTATTTAGCTTGTTAGTTGTGTCGTTATGATATTTACGATGTAAATAAGTCTTGAACGATTTGAAATGGCATAGGAATTGCTTGTATGTAAGTATGGGAATTTATGCGAATTTTATATGACTTTTATATAATGATGGAAGTAAGACTTTAAATGTGAATTATGGTTGTTGTTGATGAATGTGAGGAAATGAAAATGTGTTATGAACGTTTGTGTCGAAGAATGGAAGTTTTGAATGAATTATGAATTCGGTGGGATTTTTGTATATTTTGCGAATATTTTGTATAATGGTGTGGAATGCTTTCGAATGATGTTGGAGTGATTTTGATTAGTAAATGAATATGGAAATATTGATATTAGCTTGGAATTGTGAAGTTGGAATGGGAATTGTTGTCTTATGTAGAAAGGAAGAACAACTATACTAGAATGCGTTTTGAGGTGATTTTGATGAATGTTGTCATTGCTGGGGTTGTTGTTGTTGATATTATGGCCGAGCTAAGCCTCGGGGATGTTGAATTTACGGGGAGATGCTGCCCAAATTTTTATAGAACAATATTGGCTAAGGTTAGAAATTGTGAGCCTCATGAATAGTAACCGGTCAATATGACCATTTGCAGATTTTTTTGGCGAAACAGATCGAAGTTTTGATGAGCTTAGCAAGCGAGAAAGGTATGTAAAGCTATCCCTTTTCTTCTTTTGGCATGTCCTAGAGATACTAGGTTTGAATTTGAGCCTCGGGGTTATCCTGCTCCTCGAAACCCGAGTTTGATTTTAGCTACTATTCATTCAATACAATTGAATCATAATTCCTATGTTTGGTTGGAAAACTATTCGAACGTCCATAATGTGCGCAAATGTGATAGAATTACTTCGAGGCTTGCATAAACAACTCCGTAGAATCGAAAGTTCGTAATTTATGTCCGCCACCTCGACTTGACCGAGGTGGGCCCACTAGCCGAGATTTCTTTCGTTTGTCTCACTCAATCTATTTTCGTATGATATAAAGGGAGGACCTTGTCTATGAGTTTGAGACTCCGTCTGATTCGTTCCATAAGTTATTTGAAAGCTTCTAATGTGAACGACACTAAATTTTCTGAAAATAGTCTATGAAGTATCTTTTCGAAAGTTTCGAAGATCTAAAGGCTCATATCTTTTGTATATTAAATTCCGACAGACCCAATACTTACTCTGAGCCTGTGATCTTAATGAGTATGGATATGTATTTAATTGCCGAGTTTTGAAATTTAATTGGATATATGCATATGGTTCTATTTTGAATCATAATTACCGTTTTGGAAATACCTTCGTGAAATAAACCCGCTTTGATTAATTGTTTGAACTATTTTGACTAAAGAGCCAACATATGATTTTATCAAGTTTGTAAAGGTATTTCGATATATATATATATATATTGCATTGTTTGCTCACGACTCCGCTCGTGCCTTATTATGACTTCGTTCACCGGTTCCCGGGCCGGCTTTGTGATCGTGCGCACTATGATAAATTCGGCAGTATGCTGTGTTACGGTTCCCGAGACCTCGCCATAGGGCCGGGTTCCGTTTATGGAGTTATGCTGTGATATGGCTTATGACATATGTGATGATGTGATTTGTATGACGATGTGATGTGTCTGGAGATGTACGGAGATTTGAAACCCTTCCGGAGTTATGCTGTGAGTGGCACCAGCGTCGGAGTGGTGACCACGTTCCTGAGCGTTATGCATGATTTTGATTTGCATTATATGTATATGTTTCCAGCACAGATCTGATATATTAATTCGGTATTCTCTCTCCTTATACTTTTACTTCAGCTATGATTTGGATTTCTGCACTTTATGCTTTACATACTCAGTACATCTTTCGTACTGACCCCCTTTCTTCGGGGGCTGCGTTTCATGCCCGCAGGTACAGAGGTTCGTGATTTGCCAGTGTAGGCCACACATTCTGCCATTACAGAGTGCTCCCGTCGATCCGGAGCCCACATTTGATATATATGTTTTGATATGTATTTTCTGCTCATTTGTGACTGTACGGGTACGGCGGGGCCCTGTCCCGTCATATGTTTGTATGTTCTGTTCCGTTGTAGAGGCCTGTAGTCATATATGTGGGTCATGGGTCACGTATGCGTTCGTTTGTTTATGATTTGCGTCTTAACGCGGTCCCGTTTGTTGCTACGGCCAAGTCGGCCAAACTATTTGTATAGGTGTATATATATATGTTCGGCGACGTATATTCCGCCGCCTCTCCGACTTTGATATGATACTTTTGTACGCGCGACCGCCTAAGACAGTTTTTATTTTCATTCTGCCATAAATGATGAATTTGATATTTGAATCAAGCTATATTACGATGATTTGATATAAAAGTCTGTTTGGGTGTCCAACTAGGGCGCCAGTCGCGGCCCACGGGGCTGGGTCGTGACAAAAGTGGTATCAGAGCAGTCTGTCCTCGGAATGTCTACAGGCCGTGTCTCGTAGAGTCTTGTTTATCGGTGTGTTGTGCACCACATCTATAAACAGGAGGCTACAGGACATTTAGGGTGTTACCCTTCTTTGGATCTTAGATCGTGCGATAGAGCCAGCTGTAGGAGACGGATTCCTCCCTACTAACCTTTGATTTCAGCTGGAGAACGGTATCGACAGAAGACAGTGACTGATGAAATTGGGAGCTACACAGTACGCAGGTAAGTAATGGTATGAAAGATGTATGTTGGAAAAGTCATTTGAAGCATGATGGAAATATAAAGTTGAAAAAAAAAAAAAAAAAAAAAAATGGGATGAAAATAGAAAAAAATACCACCGGTGCCATTTGAATTATATACGTAAGGTAAGACCCGACATATTCATGTTTTTACTTAAAATTGCTAGCCCTGTGTGGCTGTGCTATGATATGATATACATATGTGTACATGTTGGCCCTGTGAGGCGTTGTTGGTATTTCCTGCGTACAGGTTTGGGATAGTAAGAAATACAGAGGAACCTCTGCCCAAATTTTTTTTTCGAATTTTACAAAGGAAAATGAGGTACAAGTCCTTAACATGTCTTGAAAGTCGATACCGATAGAGTAAATCTATCATGTTGGATTAAAGTTTAAAACGGCATCCTCCATGTCAGTCGTGAGAAGCAACACCTTTATTTTGGAAATTTTATTTCGAGGCAAAGATATATGTATGAGCCGCAAATTTGCAATCTATTTAAACGGACCAAAATACGTTCCAATTACATTTTGCTTTAGAAAAGCTTATGTTGAAGGGCAAAAATGTCCCGCAGTTGAGTTTCCCCTCGTTGGAAAAATACGACGCGTATGACAAGTAGTGGGAATTAAATGGTTCGCTTCCCATCCCTATATATATATGTGGAGATAGTTGCGTAATGAGTACTAAGAAGTTCTGTGACGTTGTCGGACTTTAGTATCCATTTGCTAGTAGTTAGACAGCGCCTTATGGTAATATTTTACCAGTTCCCGATGACTTATTGGAGTGGAATTTGTGGAATAAAGATTTAAATTTGTGGGCTGTGTAGAATTATATATATAGGCGAAGGTAAGTATGGAGGACTCAAATAAGGGGCGACACGGTACCTATATGGTCAGAAAAGTGAAAGAATTTTCTCCAGGTCGGGGTGGGACCCGCCACGAGGACGTTTTGAAAGTTGTTAAGACCCCGGCCTATCTTAAATTACGTGACAAAGGTCGTGCGGGGCGATTGATGTGATTATACCGGCCCTAACGCATCTAAGTACATTAAAGTTGTAAAGTTAAGCGTGCTAGGGCCAGAGTAATTTTGGGATGGGTGACCCCCCTGGGAAGTGTGCAAAATTTTCGCAAACATAGATATGAGAGACAAATAGGAAATATGGGGTAACCTAAAGGAAATTAGGGTATGTGGAATAGTTAGCAACCTTTATAGAGGTCGCATGGGTTGCAGCGGATTAGATTGGCGAGAAGGAAGAGGAGCGACGCAGCTCTGAAATTAGAGTGAGTTTGGACAAGCGATTTTAAATGTCTTAAAAGGGAAATGACGGTAATATATATATGGATGTACAGGACTCCTCTTTGCGACTGTGTCGATCGATAGGTGAACCCCAACGGCTAGTGCGGTAATTTATGAAAGGCATTAAGTGGACAGATTTATGAGATAAAGTGACAGGTATGGTACGAATGTTATGAAATAAATCGATATTGACTCTGCTATAGGCTGAGATTGGAAAACCCCAATACAACGATGTTCGGAAAGAGAAGAGAGTAATTGAGTAGAACATAAGGAGATCAGAACGTCAGAAAAGCTGAAAATAAGAAACGTAATTAAGCAGAGCCTCAGAGAAAAGAGCCGACGGGCAAAGCACGAAATTATTTGCAAAAAGGAATTAGAATATAACAGTGTAGAGCAAAAAGGAAAACCCATGCTATGGAATGATGAATAATTTGAATATTGAGAAAGCAGAACAAAAAAATAAAGAACGGATATGAAGGAAGGCTGTGATTGCTAAAATACAAATTGCCACGTTAACTACATCATTCGAGGACCAGCTATCAGATAACATATTGTCCTATGTGATCGAGAGTTTTCATCATCTCACGATGTTATTAAGGTTTCGTACGAAGCTAATCAAGTTATAGATTGAAAGGAAAAGACGTGGATATGATATAAGTACAGCCCCCTTAAAGGGGGGGGGGGGGGACGTACTATGTGAGACTCAGAGCGGTGTCACAATATCTTTAGGTGTTAAGAAAGGAAACCTACTGACCGGAGGCCCGAGCTTGAATGCATTTATATACTAAGAGAATAAAGGAAAAGAATGAAAAACGCCTTAGGAAGATTGCGTTTCGCCAATATGAATTGTGATATGTGTACGTCCTGATTTAATTCCCCCTATCGAGTAAACAGATGTTGTGCATAAGTATGCAGTAATATGTTCTAAAGAATAGTAATAAAGGCAAGAAAATGGCTGCAAGCCAGGCTCCTAAAGAGTAATAGAGGAGATTATCAGATTTAACGAATATTTCGGGTAATGACGAATTATCGTATCAGGAATACCAGTATTTGGTAGTTTGGGGGCCTTTAAAGGAAAGAAAAGAGGTTCGTTAGATACTAGGAAATAGTTCATGAAATTCGAGGAGACATGCTATGAAATTATGTGTATTATCGGTATGAAGTAGTGTCTGACCATATTTGTAAACAATCCGCGCGAGAGAAATTATTCCACCCATGATTTGGAATTAGCCGCGGTGACTCATTTATATAAAGGCTACGCTGATAATTGTACAGACCGTCATTTTTTTTTTAGTAAAAAGGAAATGTTATGCATCAAGGGTATAAGAGAGTAAGAAAGGGCCTAAGGGCTATTATGCAGGACGAGCGAAATTTTCATAAGGACACAACTCAATTGCTGTAGCCTATCGAATGTTTTGATAAAATAATTCGGGGCACGAAGATTAGAATGAGTAAGCAAACGTTGTCCAGGGGACTTCCGTAAACCCCGAAGCATTAGTGAAAATGGTCTGACTTTGATCGAGATTCTGTAAGCCACACTTCTACACCTCCGATTTTGATGAAACCCCGTTTATTATGCCTTCGTGTTTCTAAATTCGATTACGCTTCTGTTTGATGTACCTTCGTTCGCCCGACTCTGATTACGAATCTGTTTGATATACCTCTGTACGCCTAACTCTGGTTACGAATCTGTTCGACGTGGCTTCGTACGTCTGATTCTGATTACAAATCTATTTGATATATCCTCGTATGTCTGATTTTGATTACAATCTGTTCGATATATTTCTGTACGTTTGACCCTGGTTAAGAATCTGTTTGATATGACGGCGGAGTATGAATTTGTTTGCTATGCTTCTGCACTCCCGAATTTGAATACGTTTTGTCCGATATACTTTTGTACGTCCGACTCTGACAAACAAATTTGTCTGGTAAAATCCTGTACGTCTGACTCCGATCACGGATCTGTCTGGTCTATTTCCATACGTCTGACTCTGATTATGGACCTATCTGATATAGTTCAGCGCATCTGATACGGATCGTGAATTTGTCCGATATACTTTGGTACGTCTGGCCCCGATTTGAATCTGTTTGAGATAACGTTAGATTATGCTTTTGTCTGTCATACTTTTGTACCTTCGATTTTGGATCTGACTCTGTCTGACATCCGTCTGATCTTCTGGTTTTGATAAAGATTTTGTTCGTCATATGCCCTATCTAAGATTGTGCACTAATGAAGATTTCGAGCGGTAATGCGGTGCGGAAGAATGGTATAGGGGCCGGAAAATGACTTGATTAAATAAAAGTATGTGGTTGGCAAGGCCCCCCCCCCTCCGAGGAGTTTTGAGACCTATAAGACTAATTTAACATTCGAGGACGAATGTTCTAAAGGGGGGAGGATGTTATATCCCGTGTTTTTGCATATTCGGAAATTTGGAATAATTTTGACTTATAGGTCATAAGGCAATATTTTGATTTTAGTTAATATGTTTATGTTGTTCATGAAAGATAATGACGTGGAAATACACGGAGAAGGCCAAGGGCAAAATTGGAATTTTGGAAATTATTTTTCGGAAATCGTAAAACGAGATTTCTAATTAATTGGGCTCAAAAAAAAAAGAATGAAAATTGAGGCCCAAACCACAAAGGTGGCCGGCCATGATTCATGGCTAGCCCAAGCCCATGAATTAAATAGGTCATGTGATTCTCACATGATCATTAACCAAGCAAGCATATTATATATACATGTTTATCTATAGAAATTTCAAGAAGGAGAAAAACAAAAAAAGATGAAGACCATGGACAAAGGGCCATTCGGCCTTGTCCCATAATTTTTGCCCCCTCAAATCTTGTTCCGAAAAATTATTTTCTTAGTGTATTCCCACTAATTCAAGGGCCCTCTACAACTTGGTGTGGTTGTTTTGGAGGATAGAGTGCTTGTTTCATCAATTTAACCACTTGGTCAAGTGAAGAAGTTGGAAGGAAAAGGTAAGAATTCATCCCTCCTATTTATGTTATGAAGGTTTGTTTGTGTTGTAGTATATGGAAATGAGTATAATATATAGAAATATGGAAGTTTGCAAAGTGGGTGTGCATGTGTGTGTGCATGTGGCCGAATATATGTTATGTTGTATAGTTAGGATGAGTTGAATTTTATGTTGTATTCTAGTCGTGGTTATTGTGGAATTTGTATTGGAAATGAAAGTTGAATGAAATTGGGTGAAGTTAGAAATATGGCATGTTGGCCGTGGTTGGTGTTATGATGGAATAATGATGGATTTATTTTATTTAGCTTGTTAGTTGTGTCGTTATGATATTTACGATGTAAATAAGTCTTGAACGATTTGAAATGGCATAGGAATTGCTTGTATGTAAGTATGGGAATTTATGCGAATTTTATATGACTTTTATATAATGATGGAAGTAAGACTTTAAATGTGAATTATGGTTGTTGTTGATGAATGTGAGGAAATGAAAATGTGTTATGAACGTTTGTGTCGAAGAATGGAAGTTTTGAATGAATTATGAATTCGGTGGGATTTTTGTATATTTTGCGAATATTTTGTATAATGGTGTGGAATGCTTTCGAATGATGTTGGAGTGATTTTGATTAGTAAATGAATATGGAAATATTGATATTAGCTTGGAATTGTGAAGTTGGAATGGGAATTGTTGTCTTATGTAGAAAGGAAGAACAACTATACTAGAATGCGTTTTGAGGTGATTTTGATGAATGTTGTCATTGTTGGGGTTGTTGTTGTTGATATTATGGCCGAGCTAAGCCTCGGGGATGTTGAATTTACGGGGGAGATGCTGCCCAAATTTTTATAGAACAATATTGGCTAAGGTTAGAAATTGTGAGCCTCATGAATAGTAAATCGGTCAATATGACCATTTGCGGATTTTTGGCGAAACAGGATCGAAGTTTTGATGAGCTTAGCAAGCGAGAAAGGTATGTAAAGCTATCCCTTTTCTTCTTTTGGCATGTCCTAGAGATACTAGGTTTGAATTTGAGCCTCGGGGGTTATCCTGCTCCTCGAAACCCGAGTTTGATTTTAGCTACTATTCATTCAATACAATTGAATCATAATTCCTATGTTTGGTTGGAAAACTATTCGAACGTCCATAATGTGCGCAAATGTGATAGAATTACTTCGAGGCTTGCATAAACAACTCCGTAGAATCGAAAGTTCGTAATTTATGTCCGCCACCTCGACTTGACCGAGGTGGGCCCACTAGCCGAGATTTCTTTCGTTTGTCTCACTCAATCTATTTTCGTATGATATAAAGGGAGGACCTTGTCTATGAGTTTGAGACTCCGTCGATTCGTTCCATAAGTTATTTGAAAGCTTCTAATGTGAACGACACTAAATTTTCGAAAATAGTCTATGAAGTATCTTTTCGAAAGTTTCGAAGATCTAAAGGCTCATATCTTTTGTATATTAAATTCCGACGGACCCAATACTTACTGCGAGCCTGTGATCTTAATGAGTATGGATATGTATTTAATTGCCGAGTTTTGAAATTTAATTGGATATATGCATATGGTTCTATTTTGAATCATAATTACCGTTTTGGAAATACCTTCGTGAAATAAACCCGCTTTGATTAATTGTTTGAACTATTTTGACTAAAGAGCCAACATATGATTTTATCAAGTTTGTAAAGGTATTTCGATATATATATATATATATTGCATTGTTTGCTCACGACTCCGCTCGTGCCTTATTATGACTTCGTTCACGGTTCCGGGCCGGCTTTGTGATCGTGCGCACTATGATAAATTCGGCGATATCTTGTGTTACGGTTCCCGAGACCTCGCCATAGGGCCGGGTTCCGTTTATGGAGTTATCTTTGTGATATGGCTTATGACATATGTGATGATGTGATTTGTATGACGATGTGATGTGTACGGAGATGTACGGAGATTTGAAACCCTTCCGAGTTATGCGTGAGTGGCACCGGCGTCGGAGTGGTGACCACGTTCCCGAGCGTTATGCATGATTTTGATTTGCATTATATGTATATGTTTCCGGCACGGATCCGATATATTAATTCGGTATTCTCTCTCCTTATACTTTTACTTCGGCTATGATTTGGATTTACGCACTTTATGCTTTACATACTCGGTACATCTTTCGTGCGACCCCCCTTTTCGGGGGTCGCGTTTCATGCCCGCAGTACGAGGTTCGTGATTTGCCGGTGTAGGCCACACATTCTCGCCATTACGAGTGCTCCCGTCGATCCGGAGCCCACATTTGATATATATGTTTTGATATGTATTTTCTGCTCATTTGTGACTGTACGGGTACGGCGGGGCCCTGTCCCGTCATATGTTTGTATGTTCTGTTCCGTTGTAGAGGCCTGTAGTCATATATGTGGGTCATGGGTCACGTATGCGTTCGTTTGTTTATGATTTGCGTCTTAACGCGGTCCCGTTTGTTGCTACGGCCAAGTCGGCCAAACTATTTGTATAGGTGTATATATATATGTTCGGCGACGTATATTCCGCCGCCTCCGACTTTGATATGATACTTTTGTACGCGCGACCGCCTAAGACAGTTTTTATTTTCATTCTGCCATAAATGATGAATTTGATATTTGAATCAAGCTATATTACGATGATTTGATATAAAAGTCTGTTTGGGTGTCCAACTAGGGCGCCAGCCGCGCCCACTTTGGCCGGGTCGTGACAATGACGCCCCAACCGTAACATCCCGTACCGGTCTAGATCCTCAATAAAGAGCAGATACCTCATGCTCATATCCGCACCCAACGTGTTCGGGAACATGATGCAACCGAATATGATGAGAAGATATAAGCGAGCACGTCGGTCAACATCAGCCTGAGGCGTCGCCTCGCCAATCGGATGCTGCAGATGTACGAGGCGCAAGTGAGCATGGAGGGAGGACCGCAACAACCGACTCCGTCCACGCATATCCCTCTGCTGAGGCACGAAACCAGTGAGCCTAGTCAACTCCTGGGGATACGACAGCTGCGGAGGCTCCACTCTATACAATGCCTGTCCATCAATATGTAGACCATAAATCACCTCGACATCCTGCAGGGTGATGGTAGCCTCGCCAGTGCGGAGATGAAATGTATGTGTCTCCGGTCGCCAGTGCTCAATCATGGCCGTCACTAGAGCCTTATCGTGCACAAGCCGACCAACCTCGATGCACCGATAGATACCGCCCCGATGTAGTATGTCTATGACACGAGGATGTGGGGGAATAGCCTCTAGAATATCCCATGCTGACTCACCCGAATGGGTACAGACCACTCTACTAGATGATACCGGTACATTCCATACATACTGGGACCTATGCTCATGCTGTAGATAAAGTACCCCTCTGTTGTCGAAGGGCCCCGGCTCTATCGAGGTGTCCTATCTATTTTAGGCATTTTAAATTAATCGTTAATACATGAAGTAAGGATTAAAGTGGTATAGTTTTTACGCATTTTAAATTAATCGTTATTTTTTTAATTAATCTCTAATACTAGTATTAGGGCAAAATACATCAAAACACCCCTAAACTATACCCAAAATGTCGATATCACACCTAAACTATACGAGCGACCTATTACACACCTTAACATCTTAAAAGTGAATTAAATTACCCCTCCACAGACCAAAACCCAGGTGCGTATTCGTCCACATTTTTTAGCGCGTTGGAGCTGAAAAAAAGGCCATTAAAATTTTTAAAAAAATAGAAAATCAATTAAACAACCCTAATTAATAACCCTAACGGTTAAGTCCAAATTTTCACCCACCCACATTTACCCATACCCGACCTAAACATTTTAGAACCCTAACTCCCCTAAATTGATGAAGAACACGCTCAAATCGGAGCTCAACCCAAGTTGTTTTTGAATCAAAGGTAACTAAATTCAACTTTTTTTTAGCTTGTTCTATTGTATAAGCTCAAGTATTGTTGTATTTCTCAGCTGTAAAAATCACTCGGGTTCACTTTTTTTTTTTTTGCATTTGTCTGTAATCTTTCGTATGGAGCACTGCTTAATTTGCTTTTTTTTTTCTCTTTTCTGGTAAAGATTGTTATACAATGGCTAAAATAGGCTTAAGTAAGTTTTGTAAGCAAGAGGATGATCATGAGTTGAAGGATGTGCGATGCAAACATGGATTTCTTTTGCCATTGTTGACTTCTTGGACCCCAAGGAACCCTGGTAGAAGATATTGGAGTTGTCCATATTATGGTGTAAGCGAAATTTAAAAAGCAAAAATTGAACTTTGAAGAAGTGAATTTGATTTCAAATATTGAACTTTGAAGAGTTGAAAGACTGATTTTTTTTTCTTGATTTTATTACATTTTAGGGTGCTAGATCATGTGATTTTTATCTTTGGAAGGATGCTGACATTGATCCAAGATCCAAATTTGTTATTCCTAAATTGGTGGGAAGAATTGGTGAACTTGAAGCATCATTGGAGGCTTTTGGAAAAGATGATTACAAGCCTTCTCCGTTAACAAACTCCGTGGAAAGCAAAATTGATATGAACAACATAGAAATTCAACTAGAAAATTTTGGAGAAGACATTAAGAAGATGAAGGAAAAAGAGAAGAAGTGGAAGAGCAAGTTGGCTAAGTCCAAGAAAAGGGAGAAAGTTCTTTTGATTTCCTTATTGTGTATTTGTATTGTAATAGTAAGTTTTCTATTTCAAAACTTGTTTTTTAGAGGTGTTTCAATGAAGTTGCCCTAAGCTCTTGTTCTAGTTTGGCATGTTGTTAGGGGTTATTTTGTAGTAGTAAGTTTTGGTGCTTTTGGCATGTTGTTAGCGAGGTTGCACTTGTTAGTGTTGTAAAGAACTTGTTAGTGTTGGCATTTTGCGGAATGAATTGGCACTGTTGGCTGTAATGTTGTTGTTGTGCAATTCTTAGTCTTGTGCAATTGCTTTGCAAAATTAGTAAGTATAAGGCATAAAACAGTAAGAAATTTCATTTAACATTGAAAGCACTTTCATTAATCGAAGGCATAAAACATGAAAAGAAATAAAGAGACCTATTCTATAATTACGATCTCCGGTGCGTTCTTATTAACGAAGAAGCATATGCGCCCGTTGACCTCGCAAGCTTGAAATACCAAAAAATTTCCTCTTTGCAGTTCGTTGTCATCAACAAATGCCTTCCATCCTTGGCAAAGACGGTTATATACACCCACTTTATATTACATATAGTAGGCGTGAGCATTGTGAAGAACAACGGCTTCACGGTCTTGTTTTGGAAGGAATTGGAAAGTATGGGAAGGAAATATGAAGTCATCCTTGTCAACGTACGATTTCGTTAACTTCTTCTCAAATGTTGTTAGGATGGTAGTCATTTTTGGTTTGAGGGGTTGCAATGAGAAGTAGTGAAAGAACTATGATTTAATAAGAATTGAGTAGTGAATAGGTGAAGAACTAATCACCAACCACCTCACTTAAAGAAGCCAATGGAAGTGGTCAAAAACTTGACCAGAAATGAATTCGAAAAACAGATTACAACGACTTCAAAAAGTGTACCAAGACTTGACCAAAATTGGGCAAAATCAGTGCCATTCAACCTAACAATAAAGGCTAACAAAACTGCTAACAAGGCTAGACATAAATTCAAAACATATTAGACATTCAAAATAGATTAGAACTAACGTTAAAAGCACTCACAGCTGCATAACCATTGATCAAAAGAGAGTGACTTTACATAGATAAGAACTAATGTTAAATGCAATCACAAATGCCAATTCAAGTGCGATCCACAATTTGCCCAAAACAAACTTAAATGCGATGCATCTCTACCAAACCACTACATACATAGCTAAGGCAAAATACATCAAATCACCCTTAAACTCTGTACCCAAAATGTAGATTTGATGTATTTTGCCTATAGTTAACCTCAACCAAATGCGATCAAATGCCTAAACAAAGTATTAAAAAAAAAAAACAACTACATAGACAAATTCTGCATCCACGACTGCCCAATACATAAACTAAAGCCAGAATGGTCAAATTCACAATGCAGTCACTACTTAGACAATTTCACAAGGCAGTGGTACTTCCTTGGCTCATTTGTACAGCTTTAGTCCTGGTTTGACTCTGCTTTTTGTCCCTTCTTTGTTGAAGCTGCCTGGAGGTCATAGCTTGTCTTCCTTGCCATTTCACACCACCACTTGCTTTGTGCTGCAGTTCACCAGTGACAACTGCACTTGACTTGATGTTTCTAAACCTTTGACTAGGCAATCGAGGCTGCTCAAATGAATAGAACTATTTGTTAGTGATACTTAATTTCAGAAAATGATATTTAATTGTTAAACATAGAACAATCTTACATTGATGATAGTTGCTCCACTTTGTATGTGCAACACTCTCATTCCAACCATCTTTGGCCTATTAGTAGTAACACTCTACAAATTATATCAAAATATTAGCAACTAATTCAGCACTAAACTATACATGAAGTATGTGAAATTATTTACCTTTTCGGTTGATCCCTTTGGGCCTACCCCTTCCTCTCTTACCGATTGGAGCGGTGCCTTTCTTAGGCAAAGAATCGAACTTGGGCAATGCCAGGAGCACTTGCACTTGGGCCGGCGGTTGTAGGCTCTCTAAGACATCTCCTTTATTGTGACCTGGGGTATGACCCTTGTTGCATGTCATTTCAACCCCCCTTTTGGAGAGTTTTCTTGTTTTTTTAGGTTCACTTGCCTCTTTCCTCCTAGCCAGCCTTAGGCACCGCACCGGCATCTTCCTCACTTCGGGTGGTATAACAAGTAGGATTTGTAGATGGTGGCCACATTTTCAAGTTCGAACCGGTTGAATAAAGTAGCTATATGTCTTCATATAGGTATCTCTAGAATACCACCGAGAAATGTAATCCATTGGGTTCAACCTCTTGGTGAAGAGCACGATTGCATGAGGACATAGGATGCCTTTCAACATCCATGCTCTACAAGAACAAGTTTGTCTAGGCAGATCCACAACATGTCTAAAATGACCTTCAAGAACCTCATACCCCGTATCGTAATTTCACTCAATCTTTCATTTCATAGACCTTGCAAGTATGCTGGCTTTAACTTTCAATGCCATTGGAGAAAAGTCATGTATCCCACCGTTACAAAACTCCTAATCGTCCTACTCTCTTCATCATTTTGATTCTTATTTCTTCAAGCATAGTTATTACGCCTTGTGCTTTGCATGTACTAATATCCAAGAGTTGAAACATTCGGCCATGTTATTGTCTATAATGTCACACTTTGTGGTATATTTCAAGTAAACCTTG
The DNA here is from genome assembly GCF_029784015.1 of Lycium ferocissimum. Lineage (NCBI taxonomy): Eukaryota > Viridiplantae > Streptophyta > Magnoliopsida > Solanales > Solanaceae > Lycium > Lycium ferocissimum. The sequence goes on along the minus strand of NW_026713659.1, from coordinate 4,722 downwards.
CTCCACCTTTCAGGGTTGTAATATATCAACTTATCAAGACATTCTTCTCCCAACAGTTTCATGTAGTCTAAGTTCTCATTCAGCTGAGACTCAAAAGTTGACTTTGCACACCTCCAGAAGCAATTCTTCCTCTCAAGGCCTCTTGTATTTTTGGGACCAATTGGCTAAAACATGCCTAGCACACATTCTATGTTCAACATTGGGCAACTGCTCTTTTATGGCACTTTCAAGACCCTGTGGGGAATAAAAAAACAGGCAGTTAGTAAAGTAAAAGAACATTAGTGTAAAGAGTTATGAAAAGTGAATTCAACACTTAAATCTTACCTTCTGCATATCTGTTATAACAGCAATGTCTGTCCCATCTCCCAGCTGAAGATCTTCCTTTAAAATTCGACAAACCAAGTCGATTGTGCTTGTTCTCAACCTTAACTACGCCGGAAGCCCGATGGCATCATCTGCTTGTTTCCATCTTTACAAACATCAACAAGTAATTGACCTTTTGAGATTCCCTTTAAAAAGCAACCATCCAAACCAATGCACTTCCTACAACCAGCTAAGTATGACTTCTTCATTGCATCAAAACATATGTAGAATCCTCTAAACATTTTTTTCCACCTTCAAATGTCTCATCACTAAGCCTAACTACACATGTACTACCTGGATTTGATCTTAACAACTTATCCCTATAATATAAAATCCTCCCAAACTCCAAAACATGATCACCCATCAACTCAGCTAAAACCTTGTTTCTTACTCTTCTACACACAGTTCTACCAATATAAAGATCCAACTCCTTCTTAATGAGCTGCTGAAACTCAAAAATCATAATGCTTGGTTGTTCCTTTATTCTCTTATTATAGTGACTAGATAAGAATTTGGTATTGCAAAGCTTGTTTCTATTGGTAGGGTCACACTTGTGAATTGGATTATAGTTCTTCACCACAAAGTTGTTAGTCCTAGAGTCAAGACTAGCAAATAAAAGCCAAGGACAACCCTCTACACACCTAATCCTTACCACTTGTAAGTTCATTAATACACTTTTCAATAATGTAACATGCTCATGGACTGCGTCATAGCTGAGTTCTAAATTCATTAACACTTTCAAATTGGAGGCCTAGTTCCCGCACTATTTTCTTGGAGGTTTCATCAAACACAACTCTGTTTGTCACCTTCCTTCTTTTTGCTTTTACTCTCTCCTCAACTATTCCTTCATCATCATCAGATATGTCATCTGGATCAGTCTCAAAACTGACAGCTTCATCTGAGGGGTAATAAGGCTCATCACCAGCCAACTTACCTTCTAAGGCTCATCACCAGCCAACTTACCTTCCATGGTGTCTCTATTAGCACCTTCAGATTCATTATACCCCATATCTAGCCCTTTTGGTCCCGAACCTAACTTAACATGGGGACGGGGAGCTCTTCACCCTCTTCCTTCTTTTTCTTTTTCCCGGCTCTCTTTTTCCTCCCTAAAACCCCTTAGCTCCTTATCTACATCACTCTCGGCCGTGTACTTCTCCTTCATCAAACAATCCATCTAGGTATGAATCTAAATCACTAACAGTTTCAGAAAAATCAGGGACAACCCTAGTTTGTGAAAATTCAACAGTAGTATGAGAGGCATAATTTGATTCATCAGTAGTATAAGGGGCAGGAATAAATTCATTAGTAGTAGTAGGGGCGCTTTGATGCGGAGAGTGCTAGGGGCGGGATTTGGTTCAATAGTAGTATTGGGGCGGGATTTGATGCGGGGCAAAAGAGTATTAGAAGCGATTTGATTCAAGATTGTCAATATTTGGAGGAGTGTAAGGGACGAAGTTAGAGAGTTAGGTTGGAGAGGGCGATTTTGAGTTGGTTCAAAAGGAGGTTCATTGAATGGCTCTAAATCAGCATCAAAGGTATCAAAAGATGCTACACCACTACTCCCAATGTCTTGACCAGTCACTTTATCAAAAGAAACATCACTTTCCCCCTCCACATAGGTTACATATTCTAATAAGGGTGGGACCATTAGGGGCTCTTCAACCACGTGACACACAAAAGCCTTCAAAATATCCCCATCCCCCAAACATGCAGCAACTAGTTGTATCCCTATCACATTTGATTTCTCCTAATACCACACTATCGACAAATTTAAGATAAATGGTGCATTTACTAGTGTGGTCATACCCTAATTCTTTCACACAATCAAGCAATTCAAAGTAACAAAACCTATCTAAATCCATATATGTAAATTCGATTTGTCCACTAACGTAGGGATTTTTGCCGATGTTAAATTCTACCATGGTAAAATCGCAAAGTAATCGGTTCATAAGACATATTTCGACCTGAAAACAGTCCAAATACTTCAATTTCATAGTCAAACACTTGACAACAACCAAATCGACATTTACATATTCAAGCATTTACCCAATCATTTACACTGTAAATTTGCAGAAAAACTAAAGACGCAAAAAAACCCTAGTTCTAATCGCATAACATAGAAACAAAATGAGACAAGGGACTAACCTTTTAGTAACACAGATGATGATTATCCTCCAAACGTCAACAAAAAAGCCAACTTCGAATCGTCCAAGTTCAAAAAATCACCAACACTTCGATTATAGGTTTAAGATGAAGAAAAACTAAAAAACTCTATGAAATCCGACAATATTGAGCAGGTAAACTAAAAAAATATATGAGTTAGGACCAATATTGAACCATTTGTTGTTTGTGGTGTCGTTTGCTTTTCTTGAATTAGGATTTGGGCGTCTGATGTGGATTTGGGTGATTTGAAACGGGTTTGGGGTGTTAAAATGGGTATGAGGTGTTAAAAATGGGTTTGGGTATTAAAATGGATTTATTATGTTAAATATATTATAATGGCGTGATTAGAAAATAAATCGGTTCATTTAATAGGTGGCTTCACCCAAGGCGAGTGTCGCCCACGTATTCAAGAATTAGGTTTTTGGTCTCATGGAGGGGTAAATTAATTCACTTTTAAGATGTTAAGTTGTGTAATAGGTCGCTCGTATAGTATAGGTGTCATATCGATATTTTGGGTATAGTTTAGGGGTGTTTTGATGTATTTTGCCTAGTATTAGTTAAGTAATCTTTTACCGAGAAATTATACAAAGGATTGAATCCTAAACTAAGGATTTTCAATTTCTAATTAGCAAATAAATAAATTAATAATTAACAAATCAAATTATAACAAATTATTAACAAATAAACAATTGGCTTAACAAAAACTAAATAAATAATTAGCTAGTCTAACAATTGAAATAACTAATCTAACAATTAACAAATACTAAATAAACAATTAACAAATTAACAACAAATAAAAAAAATTTAAAAAAATGAAAGAAGGGCAGAAACAGCCCCATTTGGCGCACAAAAAAAGTGCGTAAAAGTTTTTTTTTGGTCGATATCTGCAAATAATACACAATAGTAATGCTTAGGTTAATAATATAATTGAAAAATCGTAGTAAAATACCTAGATTGAAGCTTTGATTTTGAGTTTTTTGAATTGAATTATACGCCGCTTTATTGTGAAAAACTTGTTAACTTGACATCTCAAAAATATTGACTTTTGGGTTGAAAAATCAACAAGAAAGTGATGTTTTTGATCGTGGAAGACCTCGGAAACGCACCTTTAATGGCTGATTTTTTTTTAACTTTTTGATCGCGGGGGACCGGTGGTGGGGGAAGATGGAGCTGGGTATATTTAAGAGCACACACACGGGACCGTGCGTAAAAGGACTTAAATGTAAAATACACTTTGGTCCTTTTACGCACAGATTATGTGCGTAAAGCCTATTTTGTTTCTTTTTTTTTTAATGGGTTATTTTGGTTCCAAAAATTTATTTTTGGGTTACAAAAGTCTTGGACTCCACATATACTTTAGATACTATAACACATTGTGAAGGAAAAAAATAGATACATGTTAAATTGGTCCTGCATTTTTTACAAGAGAACACAGACATCTCACAAAGTTGCTTCAAGTCATTTTGAGTAGGGGGAGGCATAAATACGAAAATCGAACCGAACCGAATGAATTCGGTTTTTCGAGTTTCCAAGGTATTTGACTCGGTTCGATTTTTTAAATAGCAAATTCGGTGTTCGGTTCGCGGTGTTCGGTTTCGGATTTTCGGTTAACCTAAAATTTAATATAATATTTTTTTTATATCAATATATAATATATATATATCATTATGCCCACCCCTAATTATTCACTCATCAGATTACTCAGTCCACTCCTATCGGGCCCAAATTAATTATCCAAGCCCAAATTCATTTCACTAGTAATTAGTAAATCAACCCTAGTCAGTGCTAGAATTTAATCATTTCCTCAATTCCTCTTCCTTCTTGTTTCTATGATATCTAACGCCATTTCCTCTTCACTGCTTCAGCTCTTCTTCCACAACTACTTCAGCTCTTCTTCCACAATCAACCAAATGATTTACGTTTTGAAAACAAAGGAACCGGCATTTACGCTCCCACAAACTTGAGGTAATTTTATTTCCTTCTTATAATTTCTCATTTTAGGCTCCCACAAACTTAAGTGTCTTTACATTCTTAATTTCTTGTTAGACGAAATTTCAATTCCCCTAAGTTTTAACTTTTACAAGATGGTAGTGACAATTTCCCTAAGTTTGTAATCTCAATAAATTCCCTCAATATATCGTAGAAATGGGTATGTCAATATCTAAGTTTGTAAAAAGTTTTTAATTTTTGATTTTT
>NW_026713658.1:0-25799 GCF_029784015.1 Lycium ferocissimum | reverse complement strand
ACCCCACGGGTCTCCCCCTCTACCCCCCTATTCCCAAGAAAGGGGGCTTGTTCCGCCCTATGCCTCCGGTCCTCCACCGGCTACTTGGGTAAACGGACCAGGTTATTAACGGGGGTGGCCGCCGGCCAACCAAAACGGCCCAAAGTGATCGGGGGCCTTTAGACCCCTAACCAGACCCTAAACCCTCCGAATTCGGGTCAAACCCCAAAAGACCCGAAGGCTTTATTGAGAAATGCTAAGGACGTTGGGGATTATTCGTTCGAGACCGAATCCGAAGTTGGCATCAAAGACCCGGGAGGGCGGCCCCTTTGGTACAAAAGGATAGCATCGAGACAAGAGAAGCGCCCCCCTGGGGAAGAATTTGGCGCTTTCTTCGCCATTTTTGCCACCCGAGGTTCGCCGAGCTAGGGGGATAGATTTTTAAATTTGAAGCAAAAATATGAGCGCCGAGAGTATACCCCAATTTAATTTTGGCCCAGAAGCCCAAAGGGCATGGGGGGGGCCGTTTGTGTGGCGGGGCCACATTTTTTGGATTGTGACCCTCTTAAAGGGAAGGACTTTTTTCAATTCAAGCCCCCAAAATCAGAAGGGAAACAACCCCCCCAGGGGGATCGTGAGTTGATAGGGCAAAACCGGCCGATCAAGGGCAAACGGTTTGGGGAGACGACGGACACTTTAGGCACTCGCCCCCTGGATGAGTGCCCTCCCCCATTTACGCAAAAGATCGTCGTCCCGTTTGGGAGGGCGATTTGGGCCCCCGGGTTCCGTGGGGGGGAATTTCCAAAAAAGACCCCCGAGCGACGACCGGGGTTCATTTGGGGGCCAAATTCGATGCTTGTTATGCATGTGGTTAGGTAGGGGTATGATGAGAATTGCCCCCCGATGCGCGGAGGCCGCAGGGGGTTTTGTCCGTACGTCCGAGGGGGGTTTCCCCGTTCTGCAGCCAAGGTAGAGGGGGGAAGATTCCGTTGCCCCCCGTTTGTATGCTTTAACCGGACGCAGGGTTTGAGTCGCCCCGGGGTTCAAATACTTGTGTATTTTTTTCCGGGATGTATGTAGATGATCCGGGCCATATTTTCATATATACTCCCTATTTTCAATCGTTTGGGGGAAACCCGACCAATTAAGCCTTTTGAGGTGTCCCCGGGGTATCCGGATAGCTAAACAAGTGTATAAAGAATGAAATTGGTGTATCAAAACCAAAGCGTTTTGGAATGAAAGCCGATTTCGATGTTATAAGGGTATGGGGTTTTTGGGCCTCATGCTATGCTAATGTTGATTTTTTTGAAAGTAGTTCGATTTCAATTTTCGGGAGCCAATGCTTGAATGGAAGGGTAATACGGAAACCCCCAAGGGGGTGGTTTTTTTCCCCTCCCTTTAACGAAAAAAGAACAAGGGGTTTATATTTATCATCAGTCCGAGTCCAATGGAAGCAAAGTCCCCAACTTTCCAATCTCCCGGGTAGAAAGAGTTTCCGGGATGTATTTCCAAAATTCGGCTTTCCCCCCGAAAGAGAAATTGGTTACCTTTGATGTTTTGGGGACCTCCCTATTTCCTCCCTCCCTTTAAAAAGGTCCGGGAGAATTGAATTAAAAGAGGTTAAAAATTTGCCAGGGGTTTATTAGGCCCGCCGTCCCCGGGGGGAGCACCGCCCTTTTTGAGAAAAAAAATTTCCCCTAAAGGCTTTATTATGACGTGAATAAATACGAAAGAAAAAGTATCCTTTCCCGAATGATGATTTATTTGATCGCCGGGAAGTGGTTTTTCCCAAGAAGATTTGGGTCGGTTATCAAAGTGAAGTCGAAAAAAATTTTCCCCAAGAAAATTTTAAAAAAAAGTTTTAAGAAAAATTCAGCCTTTTTTAATTTGTTGGATAGTATTCATTTATATATTCGGGATACTCTAAATCAAACATCTCTCACTTTGTTCTTGGGAAATTTTAACCCGGGTTTTTCAAAATTTTCAAAATGCGAGTTTTTGGGTAAATTTTGGGGATTTTGGGGCCGTTTTTTGATAGGCATTCGAGCAACCGAAAATTAAGCCAAGACTGGCCCGCCCCGACACTCAAAGTTCATAGTTTTTTCCCGGGGTTTCAAAAAACGGAATTCGAGGGCTTTTCATCCTCCCCCCCTTGACGAAGTTAACCCGGAATCAGAAAATTTTTGGGGGAAGATGCCGGCGCACTTTCCGGGGTTGAAAGAATTGACCCATCCCCGTCACCCCCGAGCTCGGGCCGCGAGGGCCCGGGGGTAAACCGAAAACCCCCCCGTCCCTTAAAGTAACCTTTCATACATAATATTCGCCCCCTGGAAACATACGTTATTGGGAAAAATTTAAATTACTTTTTAAAAAATAAACCTTTGGCCACCAAAAGTATATACACTATACACACAAGGAATGGAGACCATATCAACACCCCCATCGTCTCACCCCACTGAGTACTGAATATGGGCGGGGCAGACGCCCCGCTTTTAATATACAAATATATACAAAAGAATAATCAAAAGCACCTCCGGATATGGAGTGCTCCCGGCCATTTTAGGGGCGAATTTTGCTCCCGGGGTAAAAAACGCGTCCCAAGAGGACGCGATAAAAATTTTAATAAAAGGGGAAAGAAAAAAGCATAAAAAATCATAAGTCAGGATGAGGGTATAACCTCAATCTTCTAAAACCCCTTATTTACATACATCATACATAAATACATCACTTTATTATAAAAAGAGGGAACATTCATCGAAATACACTCCCCATTTTTCCCCCGGTCCTAACCATCCCATGTAGCCCACTAGGGGGTGACATGTCCGCCCTTTCTGCGGCAAAATTTCGGGGCACCCCGCCGTAGGGGGGGTGACTTTCCGACCAACTGGGCCCCCGGTAGAACCATTATTAAACAAAATACCATGCATTTCATACACTTGTCATCATTAACGTTCTTTTTAATGGACATATCGTGGCTTATCAAAATTTTTTACCATAGTTTAGATCCTAAGTTACATATACATATACATTACTTGTTTAAGAGCGGCTTTTTTTTGTCGGGGACGTAAGGTCGTAAACCCCGATAAAAGTAGGAAGGGGCAAAGCGTCATATCTCCCCTTTGGGGAGGATTTACAATAAAAGGGTGGGGCAAATAAGAAAGAATGCCAAGGATCGTGATCATTATTATTGATCTCATAAGAACACCATATCGGGTCTCTGGGCCTTTAGCATTCGGGGGCCTTTAAAGCCTCGCTACCCCAGAACTTAGGCTTTTCATCTCTAGGAACGTGAAGGGATTCGTGAAAAGAGGAAAATCAGCATAAGATTCATCCCTTAGAAGGAAGGGTTCCCTCACATCCCTTTTTGTAGTTTAATTATTTTACAACTTGCTCGTCCTCCTTTAACGTCCTCCCCTTTTCCCTTTCAAGAGAATCCGTACATCGTTAGCTCGGCAATTATAAAACCATGCCTTTTTAAGGCCAAAAAAAATTTCTTTGTTTCCTTTGTTTATACTACTTTCCGCCATATTCCGTATCAACTTCCAACATCCATAGCAACCATCACAATACCCTTAACAACAACCGCATTCGTTCATAAAATTTTGGGATTTCATAATTTCACCTAAAGTCTCCATATTCATGACTAAGGTCCTTTCATCGTATTTTTTCAAAACAATTACTTATTTCATGTTCTATAGGTCATTTATAACACTTTTAAAAATCTCAACATGCCCATTTCCATGATTCCTCTCAACTACTATTCCACAATGACATAATCTACCCATTTATGACCCTTTTTTTCATACTCTTTCATAATTTTAAATTTCCCATCTTAATAGTACTTCAAATAACATGTAAAGTTCAGGAAACTCCCCCTCAAATGGTGGAGGAATAAACATTGAATGATAATACACCTTCTAGCACAAAACCCTACTTCTTCTTTCTTGGAATTCCTTGACTTTGGTAGCTTTAAGGGAGTTTCTTGTTTGATTCGCCCCCAACCTTGTTTTTGACCCTTTGATTCCCCGGGGTTTCCCGGGGATGAAATGTTTAGAAAGTTCTAGAGGGTGGAGAGGTTGAAGTGGGGAGAGAATGAATAAAAGGGGGGACTTAACATTTGATTGGAAGGGTCCCCTATAGGACTTCCACTAGCCACGGTCCGGGAAACCCTTGTCGGGGCGGAACTGGCCCCGGTTCACGACCAGCTAGCCACTCTTTTGGCTTTTCCCACGGACACATCCACGGCCGGGGAAACATGGTGTTGTCCGTGGAACATGGCCGGGGAAACCCTCATAGTTCTCCCCGAAGGGTTTCCCCCGTCGTTTTGTTTGATCTCCAATCCTTAAAAACCCTTTTCGGCACTTGTTTATCATTTTTTAGTAACTAGGGGACATCAAACCCTTTCCGCAACACCCTTTAAAGGTATCCCTAACCCCATACTCTTAGTTTTCATCCGAACACTAATTTATAACTCGATTCCCTTAACAACTTCCCCCCCTTTCCCGGATGCCCTTTGGAAATTCTTTTAGGACCATCAATTATTTCTTTTATCCAACCTCGTATACGCTAGTCCTTCGCGAGATTATACACCCGTATACTGGGGGAATTTCGAGGTGTAACATTTTTTCCCCCGAAACATTCGTCCTCAAATGAAGAAATGAGGATTCTGAAAAACCCGCCGATTTTCCCCCTTACGGCGATACCACCCCATCAAAAAAATTCAATACTTTGCCCCGGGGTGGCTACAACACAATAACAATATAATTGGCCACACACGACCCATAAAACATAAAAGAAAAAGCATAAAACCTATCTCCCCATGTTTAATCATATGTCCCTTCCCCGGGGTTGAAATAAGTGGATGTGGGGACTTCATTTTTTTCTTCCGTTTCCCCAAGTCATTTCTTCCCGATTATTTTTGCCCCCAAAATTTGACCAAATCTTCTTTTTTCCCGGTTTCGTACTTGCCCGTCCAAAGGCAATGGGCCCCTTCTTCATAAGTTAGCCCCCTTTAATCCCGGTTTTTCATGGGGCACAATCTTCGTAGGATCTCCAACACATTTGCGAGTTTTGAGACAGGAATCCCCTTTTAACTAATTCAAGTTCAAGGCAAGTCTAACCCCATATGCTACTTGACCCACCTTGGATGATTTTATAGGGTCCGATATATCGGGGACTCAATTTTTCCTTTTTTGCCAAACCCATCACTCCTTTCATCGGGACACTTTTCAAGAACCCCCCAATCATTGATTTAAATTCTGATCTTGCCCCCGATTGTCCGCATAAGATTTTTCCATTTTCGTCAAAATCGATCTGGGATCATTTTGATTTTTTTCACCGCTTGTTGAATTAATTCGTGGCCTATCAACCGCACTTCTCCGACGTCAAACCATCCAATCGGAGATCTACACTTTCTTCCATACACAGAGCTTCATACTCTGAGCCAATTGGATACCGGAAATCGATAACCGTTGTTATAGGCAAATTCGACAAGGTGGTAAACCTGGTCATCCCAACTAACACCAAAATCTAAAACACATGCCCTTAACATATCCTCCTGTGTCCGTATAGTACGCCCTGCTTTTCCGCTCGCCTTGCGGATGGAATGTCGTGGCCGAGCTTCACTCGAGCCGGGGCCTAGACCTTCTTGGAAGGATTTTGCACCTGGGCCGTAAATCGTGCCCTTCCGTTCGTAATGATAGATATCAGAACCCTGGGCGAAGCCTCACAATTTCTTTAATATGTCAGCCTCGGTGACACCTTCTCGCCGAGTATGTCGTTCGACCGGGGAGAAAATGAGTCGCTTTTGTCAACCTATCCACGATCACCCATACAATCATGTTTCATTTCTGGGAACGGGCAATCCTACAATGAAATCCATGTTAATCACTTCCCATTTCCACATAGGAATTTCCATCGCCCGCAATAATCCCCTTGGCTTCCGGTGTTCTACTTTTACTTGCCGGCAATCTTGACATTTGGCTACAAATTTCGGTATGTCTCTTTTCATGCCATCCTACCAATATGTCGATTTAAGATCATGGTACATCTTTGTCTGCCCAGATGAATAGATACCGCGAGTAGTGAGCTTCTCTAGATTCTTGCGACGTAAGTCCGCCACATCTCGAACACATAGTCTATTCGATACCCGAGAACCCCATCCGCCGAGACTTCAAATGGTGACTTTTCTCTTGGGAATTTCACACCTTTATAATATTCCAATTTGGGATCCTCGCATTGGCGCTCTTTTATTTCTACATCCAAGGATGAAACTGTAGGATCATTAACACTAATTCCTGCATCACCTGAGTCGATTATACGCACTCCCAGATTCGCCAACTGGTGGAGTTCATGAATCAACTCTTTCTTTTCTGGAGGAACTCCACATGAGCTGCCCATTGATCGCCGACTAAGCGCGCGCCTACTACATTTGCCTTCCCGGGTGGTATAAAATATTAACATCATAATCCTTCAATAATTCTAACCACCGCCTTCAAGCCGCATTCAACTCCTTCTATTTGAAAATATATTGAAGGCTCTTATCCGCATAGATATCAAAGATGTACGCCATACAAGTAATGTCTCCACATTTTCAATGCATGAATGACTGCAGCCAATTCGAGATCATGGGTTGGGTAGTTCTTTTCATGTTTCCGCAAATTTCGCTCGAAGCATACGCAATGACTTTTCCATGCCGCATTAATACACACCCTAGCCCCACACCGAAGCATCACAATATACCATATAACCATCCGACCTTCTTCCGGAAGTGTTAAACCGGAGCCGAGGTTAACTGCCTTTAACTCTTGGAAGCTACGCTCACAAGCATCATTCCACCGAAATTTTACCGACTGGGTTAGCTTTCACAACGGAGATGAGATAGATGAAAAACCCCTACAAACCTTCTATAATAGCCGCCAACTCGAAAAACCGTGAACTTCGTAGGTGTCGTAGGCCTCGCCAAGTCTTCACTGCTTCAATCTTCTGAGTGTCGACTCTAATGCCATCACTTGAAATCACATGGCCCAAGAATGTCACCGAGTTTAACCAGAACTCACACTTTGAAAATTTCGCATACAATTCCCGAGCTTGAAGAATGCCAAGAACAATGCGTAGATGATCCGCATGTTCTGATTCCGTGCGAGAATACACCAAAATATCATCAGTGAATACTATCACGAATAGATCTAAGAGAGGCCTGAATACATTATTCATTAGGTTCATGAATACCACGAGCATTAGTTAGCCCAAACGACATCACTCGGAATTTGTAATGACCATATCTTGTTCTAAAAGCCGTCTTAGGAATATCTTCTTCTCGACCCTCACTTGATGATATCCGACCAAGTCTATTTTAGAGAACCACTTGGCACCTTGTAGTTGATCGAACAAGTCATCGATTTCGGAAGAGGATACTTATTTTTATCGTCACTTTATCTACCGCCTATAATCAATACACATTCGTAGGGAGCCATCTTTCTTTCTTACGAATAAAACTAGTGCTCCCCACAGAGATGAACTGGACCTGATAAACCCCTTCTCGAGCTGATCTTTCAACTAGGCCTTTAATTCTTTCAAGCCAATGAGCCAATCGACACGGAGGAATAGAAATAACAGGCGCATCCGGCAACACATCAATAAGTGAACTCAATTTCCTTCCGAGGAAGGCCGGGAGCTCATCCGGGAATACATCCGAACTCATTCACCATCGGGAATGTGATTGAAATGTTGTGGCTTCGCTTCCGTGGGTCATGGACTTGGACTAAATGGTAAATATAGACCTTAGCTATCATTTTCCTCGCCTTAAGGTAGGAAATAAACCTACCCCTTAGAGTTGCCGTATTACCTTTCCATTCAAGCACGGGCTCTCCCGGAAACTGGAATCGAACTAATTTCATTCGACAATCAACATTGGCATAGCATGAGGCCAACCATTCCATACCCATTATAACATCAAAATCTAACATTTCTAGCTCAACCAAATCAGCTTTAGTCTGACGGTCACATATCACGACCACGCAATCCTTATACACTTGTTTAGCCACCACGGCTCAACAACCAGTAGACACCAAAAGGTTTAATCGGGCTCGGGCTTCACCCCAATACGATTAGCAACATATGGAGTAATATAAGACAAATATGGGACCCGGCTCTATCAATGCATACACATCATAAAAGAATAAAGACAATATACCTGTAACCACATCCGGGGACGCACGAGATCCTCGTCCTAGCTAAGGCATATATGTTATACCGATTTTCGTAGCATAAGTATGGCATGTACCTCATCGTAGTAATGGAGTGTCGGAGAGACGTCCCATGATGTTTTGAAAGGCACAAACCATGGAAAGTACGTAACAACGAAGAAAAGTGTGAATTACGACTCCGTAAGTCGTAATTGGGAAAGAGTATTTTGAAAAACACGAGAACATGGCCATTATTAGTATAATGAATGACGAATATCATGTATGGAGAGTTTCGGAATATTTCAAGATCGAGTAGAGTGAGGAAAATAAGCTCGACGAAAATTTGGGAAATGCTGGGCGAATTTTTAGTCAACTTTGGAGACGCATATCTCATAGTATATGTGGAGTTTTAAGGTGTTTTAAAAGCCTAAAATGAAGTTCGTCGAGTCTAGTTTGTAATGCAACAAACCGTTCACTGATAGGACATCAGAGTAGAAAATTATAGACGTTACAAACTGAACTGTCGACGCAGAAACAAGCATTCCAAGAGCATCGCAACAACATTGCTACAAGACCGCTACAAGATCGTAGCCACAAAAGTGAAACCGACGTTGGCATTTTGTTAAAAGGGACAGAAACCTCATTTTTTTTCAGCACAAAATGTCCCAAAATTTCCAGAAACTTCAGCCTCCAAAAGGGCTCTTATTCTCACATGGAATTGAGGATTTTGCACAAATTTCAAGCAACCAAATGCTAACCGAGGTCCGGGCAACGCGTAGGCACGATTATAATTTTGTTTTGTATTGAAGTGAGTTTGAAGGCCATAAAATGATGAAGATTTGGATACTTTCATAAAACCAAGGCATGAATCTTCAAATCCCTCTCTTTATTAAGTTTGATTAAGGAATAAGAATAGAGTTATAGTTTGTTGTATTGATGTTGTTGAATTATGGATTAAGGGGCTATTTTAGGTAGATTAAATGGATGGAATTAGCTAGGTTATGATGCATAATAATTGTTGATATTGTTGTTGTTGTTGTCATGAATCAAATGATGAAAGTAAAGGGAATTTGATGATTAGAGATGGAGTTATATTTGTTTAGTGGGTCGTTTTGTTGAATTGGATTATGGATCGAGGGTCAAGAGAAATTTCGATGGAAATACATATATTTATCTTGTAGGATGTTGATAATGTTGTTATTGATGTTGTTAGTATTAATTTTGACTTCATTACGGAAATAAAGTTATTAATTAGTCGTATTCCAAGTTGGTTGGTTTGGGAAATTTAGAAAACAAGCAAAGTGGGCTGTTTTATGGCATATGTTGGTGTTGGAAATGATGTTATTACTATTGGTTTTGTTGTTGATATTGTTAGTTGTTGAATTGGAATTTCGGGCTAGGCACTTAAACAAGGGAAATGTCAGCTCGAATTTCGACAGAATTTAAAAGGACTTTCATTAAGTGTTTAAGACAAGCGTATGACGATGATCCTAACGATATTATGGATGGTTCTATATGTAGATTACGAGTCCACGAATAATTCTTAAGCGAATTGCAAGACAGGAAATAGGTCAAAAGTCGAGAATTTGTCTTCCAGGTATGTAAATGTCACACCCTAACCTTATTAGGGTGTGATGGGCACCCGACCCTTACCTAGGGCCGAGCGAACCCTCATACTTTTACTGCACATAATTTTTTTCAAATCTCTAAACTGAACAATCATATAAGACATAGTGAAGCTTGCAATTTTTGACAAAATCTGTAATTATACAAAATTTACTACACCACACAATTTGACATATCGGCTGGTGGAGCCGCTGACAGACGACATATCATACCCACGACGCTCGTTCGCAAAGTCTCTAACACGTATCCAGAAATCATGACAGACAAACTCGACTTGGCAAGCGTTGCTCGGGAAAGTAGAGGCCGTCTCCGCCGGAACATCTTCTCGTAATAACTTCAAATAATCTGGGAGTACCGCGCGGCACGAAACGCAGCCCCGAAGACAGTGGGTCAAGACGGACAATGTACCGAGTATGTAAGGCATGCAACACAAAATAACGTAACTATGACGAATGCATACAACTATCGACACACACACTACTCGTACATACGTACACTTACCGTCGTACACACCATACACACCGGTCTCATACGTCAGCAAAGGGTACAGAGAGTAAGTAGGTCTAATAGATTACCAAAATGCTTATCTTACAATCACAGACCGCACGTCCGAAGAGGTGCAGAACGTACAGAGGTATACCGAACAGATTCGTAATCATAGTCAGACATACAGAGGTGTATCAGACAGATTCGTGTCCAAAGTCAGATGTACGCAGATATGTCGTGCGAGATTGTCGTATTCGAGTCGACGTACGAGAGATGTGTCGAGTAGCATGTCCCGGCCCTCCCGTGAGGAACTCGGTGGATAGACTCATAAATGTATGTCAAAGTCATGGATCACGGATGCATATAACGTGTCCCGGCCCTCTAATGGACTCGGTAAATAGGATCATATATCGATTCATAAGTCATATATGCAAATAACGTGTCCCGCCCTTTGTTAAGGGACTCGGTGAAGTAGAATCATGCATATCGAATCATGTGCCAAGTATACATAACGTGTCCCGCCCTCTCTGCGGGTCTCGTGAATAATCATAATATGCCGTCCCGGCCACCATCCCCGTACCATCAAATCGTAAGTACATACGTATAACGTGTCCCGCCCGCAAGTACGAGGGACTCGGTGAATAATGCAGAGAAGTGCACGATAACATGTCCTGGCCCGGGACTCAGTGAATCAGAATCGTATCGCGACGTACACACGAAATCATAACATGCCCTGGCCCGGGACTCAGTGAAAGATACATTGAGTCGCGCACGAGCGCAGAGTGCGTAAACATATGCATATAGAATCGACTCGATGAATACATACGCTTATTAACATCCGAAGAATCGAACAAGTTTCGGGTTCTTCCGAGTTGGCATCGGGAGAGTTATAAGCATTTGACATGCGTAAACCTCTTCGGACTTTCCAAGCGATCCGGAGTCGTGTATGGAAAACATTAGGACTTATAAGGATACTCGCATCGAATACTCGTGTCAACAATGATTCATACCCAAATAGTCATAGCAGAATACTTATGTCAAACATTCATACCGTATTATACTCATATCGGAAATTTTCATGACGGATTGTTTATACCGAATACTTAGACCGAATACTTATGTCGATCATATACATATTCGAATATTTACCTTCAAATACTTATAACCGAATGCTTATGCCGAACATTTACATCGGAATGCTTATGTCGAATATTCAAGTCGATTATTCATACCGAGCGTTTATATCGAATAGTCAAACCATAATATTTTTATCCGAGTTACCGTACACTTATAGCAAGCTCGGAACATTAGCCAAAGGTTTCCAGACTTTTCGTGCGGGAAGTAAGGCAGACAGACGATATACATAGTCTCGGGGTTTGTGGGCCCACTTCGGGTCAACGAGGCGACATACCTTACTTACATAATTTTACACTTCATAATGTCATTCATAATAGTTCTAAGGCAATCGGGTTCCATTTGTTCAAGTTCTAGGCGTTTAAACAAATTTTCAAACCATTAGCGGATAAATGATTCAATTCTATTGAAAGAAAAAGGGCAATTTTTGACATGAATTCCGAGGAGTAGAGTTGTCCCCGAGGTCCAATTTCAAGCCTAGTATATCTAGGACATGCCATAGAAAGAAAGGGTAAGCCTTACATACCTTTCGGACGTCTTATGCTCGTCCAATCTCGAATCCCGTTTCGCCCAAAATTTGCAAATGGTCATGTTCACCAATTGTCAATAGTAGACTTTACGCTTTCAAATCTTCCATTCTTCACTTGTCTACAAAAATTTGGGCAAAGCATCTCCTCGTAATTACTCCGTCCCGAGAATATGGCTCGGCCCAAATCAACATCAACAAGAATCCGGAATTCAACCCGGCCATACTATCAACAATACCAACACTATTCTAGCATTAACAACTCCTTACTACATAAGTTAACAATATTCATGCATTCAAGTAAACTACATACATTCAAACCTACACTTATGATCATACGTTCAAATATCATCCCGAGGCCATTCAAACACGAATTAAGAACATTCCAAGCAATCCATACAACTTCCAAAATAATCCATTCAACATGCCATTGAACCCGAAATCACCAATTTCCATAGGAACAACGACGATGCATTTCCTTCTTCCATATTCATAAACTATGTCGATAATCCCATATGTTGACAACATTATTATCATCAAAACAAGGAACTATATTCAAACCATATTGGCTTCCAAAAACAGCCCACAACATCTACCATTTCCACATGGATCATTAAGCTTCATTTTGCGACATAAAATTCATAACGACGATAACCAAATACTAGATAACGTTAGTTCATTTCTTGCTTTCCAAACAGCCCTAGTCACGGCTCAACATCCACATGTGTGATCTCATGAGTTCCATACATTTTCTACACATTACAACAACACAAAAACATGCTAAATACAATTTGTTCACCACTTCCATACAATCAAACACACACACGGCTGCAACACTATGCATACGGCCAACATACCACACACCATATTTTAATGAATTCCATTCATTTCCATACTCCACAATACTCACAAATCATGCATAACACAAGTAAAACAAGTTTGAGCCTTACCTTTCCTTCAACTCTCTTCCACGGCTAGCTTGAAGAATCACAACAACAAATGGTTTTCTTGTTCCATCAACCATTCCATGTCGACGAGGGCCTTCTAATTAGTAAGAAAACATGAAGAAAGAAATTCTCCATGCTCACTCCAAGTGGCCGGTTCGCCGCCCTCTTGTCCCCCTTTCTCCTCTTCTTTTTTCTTGTTCTATCTTGTTCTTTCTTTCCTTCTTCATGAAATATGAGCACCCCTTATATATATACATATCCATATTACATGCATGTGAGGGGCACATGCCCCTCTCTCTAGATTTTTCCCTCATTTTCTTGATTTTTCCACAATTAAATTAAAGGAAGACTAATGTCTTCCTCAACAAGCTTTGGCCCATAACTTTTAGGATTTACAAATTGGCCCCCATTAATTAAAAATAAGGGCACATAGTGCACGGCCAATGTGGCCCCCTTCATGAGTTTTTCTTGAACTGTGTAAAATTACCATTTTGCCCCTAAGCTTCCACATTATTTCCATTGACCACTTTGCAATTTCCCCTTTTTAACCTTAACCTTTCTCAATATTTCCCATGCAATAATAGTCATAAATTACATTTATAACAACTCGTACATCAAAATTTTCTTTGAAAATGATCTCGTCCTTAACTTCCCACGACGACTTCGAAATATCCAAACGTACAAAATACGGGCTATAACATCCTCCCCCCCTTTAGAACATTCGTCCTCGAATGTTCGACTGATCTTATGGGGTCTTACAGCACCTTGGGAGGGGGCTCCTTATGCACCAACGATTCTTCTTTCCGACTCCATAGCAAAATTCCTTATCATAAGTTTTCCTTTCACTTTCCATCGATCTCCTCACGTATGAGGTGTCATACATGTTCATATGCATACACATATAATTAGCATCAACTAATCCACAAAATACTTCCGTACATTATTCAAGCCTATTCAAATTCCAGAACCGTGACATACTTTTCATTTCTTCTTTAATCGGGTCTATCGCATGCTGCGTAGCCTTTTGTGGTCTCCAATCATCTTGTATAGTCTGACTTCACTTAGGCCATCCTGGTTCCTCATTTGTCCTTTGCAACTAAATCTTTAGAATTTCTTGCTTCCTTCCCAGGGGGTCACCCATCCTGAAATTGCTCCCACCTGAGCACACTTAACCTCGAAACTTTAGTGGGATTCAGTGCCCTAATGCTGCTATTATTGCGTACGCCTTTTCATATGACCTTTATCACATAATCTGAAGCCAGTCAAAGTTCCACAGATTCTGAGGCATGTTCGTAACACGTCCTTTCTTGTACAATTACCGTTTTGCCCTTTTCAATCTTCCCTATCACCTTCTCAAATTCTTATTATCCTAAATCAGACACCGCGAATGCCATCAATATCTTACGAGTATATAGCTTCATATCACATTCTTGCCATCCGGAATCGCCTTCGGTCTCGAGTAACCGGTCAAATATATCCACACTTACCTTCTTCCGTCATATGTAAGGCTTACGATGGAATTTCTTATTTCATTCTCCTATGACTTGGCTTTATCGCACGATCTATGACGAAAGAAGGTCAACAATCCCTAGATGCCCCGTAGCCTCCTGTTTATAAATGTGGCGCGCTTCACACCATAAACAGGACTCTACCGGACACGACTTTGCAGACAACCCCACGGACAGACCTCGCTCTGATACCACTTTGTCACACCCTAACCTTATTAGGGTGTGATGGGCACCCGACCCTTACCTAGGGCCGAGCGAACCCTCAGACTCTTACTGCACATAATTTTTTTTTTCAAATCTCTAAACTGAACAATCATATAAGACATAGTGAAGCCTGCAATTTTTGACAAAATCTGTAATTATACAAAATTTACTACACCACACAATTTGACATATCGGTACGGTGGAGCCGCCGACGAGACCGACATATCATACCCACGACGCCGTCTGCAAAGTCTCTAACACGGATCCGTAAATCATGACGGACAAACTCGACTTGGCGGTGCTCCGGAAAGTAGAGCTTGCCGTCTCCGCCGGAACATCTTCTCGTAATAACTTCAGCTCATCCGGGGAGTACACGCGCGGCATGAAACGCGGCCCCGAAGACGGGGGGTCGGTACGGACAATGTGCGAGTATGTAAGGCATGCAACACAAAATAACGAGAACTATGATCGAACAGACGAACTATCGGTACACATACACTACTCGAGACATACGGACACTTACCGTTCGGACACGGTCCATACACACCGGTCTCATACGTCGGTGCGGGTACGGAGAGAGTAAGTAGGTCTAATAGATTACCAAAATGCTTATTTTACAATCACGGACCGCACGTCCGAAGAGGTGCGAACGTACGAGAGGTATACCGAACATTCGTAATCATAGTCGGATATACGGAGGTGTATCGGACGATTCGTGTCCAAAGTCGATGTACGAGAGATATGTCGGACGATAGATTCGTATTCGGAGTCAGACGTACAGAGATGTGTCAGAGTAACATGT
Source organism: Lycium ferocissimum (assembly GCF_029784015.1). Classification (NCBI taxonomy): domain Eukaryota; kingdom Viridiplantae; phylum Streptophyta; class Magnoliopsida; order Solanales; family Solanaceae; genus Lycium; species Lycium ferocissimum. The sequence continues at coordinate 10,401 of NW_026713658.1, read as the reverse complement.
CCCGGCCCTCCTGTGAGGAACTCGGTGGATAGACTCATAAATGTATGTCAAAGTCATGGATCACGGATGCATATAACGTGTCCCGGCCCTCTAATGAGGGACTCGGTAAATAGGATCATATATCAGATTCATAAGTCATATATGCAAATAACGTGTCCCGGCCCTTTGTTAAGGGACTCGGTGAAGTAGAATCATGCATATCAAATCATGTGCCAAGTATACATAACGTGTCCCGCCCTCTGCGCGGGTCTCGGTGAATAATCATAATATGCCGTCCCGGCCACCATCCCCGTACCATCAAATCGTAAGTACATACGGATAACGTGTCCCGCCCGCAAGTACGAGGGACTCGGTGAATAATGCGAGAAAAGTGCACGATAACATGTCCCGGCCCGGACTCGGTGAATCGAAATCGTATCGTGACGTACACACGAAATCATAACATGCCCCGGCCCGGACTCGGTGAAAGATACATTGAGTCGCGCACGAGCAGTATGCGAAACATATGCATATAGAATCGGACTCGATGAATACATACGCTTATTAACATCCGAAGAATCGAACAAGTTTCGGGTTCTTCCGAGTTAGAGAGAGTTATAAGCATTTGACATGCGTAAACCTCTTCGGACTTTCCAAGCGATCGGAGTCGTGTATGGAAAACATTAGGACTTATAAGGATACTCGCATCAGAATACTCAGGTCAACAGATTCATACCCAAATAGTCATAGCAGAATACTTATGTCAAACATTCATACCAGAATACTCATATCGAAATTTTCATGACGGATTGTTTATACCAGAATACTTAGACCGGAATACTTATGTCAGATCATATACATATCCGAATATTTACCTTCAAATACTTATAACCGAATGCTTATGCCAGAATATTCAAATCAGATTATTCATACCGGAGTGTTTATATCAGAATAGTCAAACCATAATATTTTTATCTGAGTTTCCAGACACTTATAGCAAGCTCGAACATTAGCCAAAGGTTTCCGGTATTTTTCGTGCGGAAGTAAGGCAAACGGACGATATACATAGGTCTCGGGGTTTGTGGGCCCACTTCGGGTCAACGGAGGTGACGTACCTTACTTACATAATTTTACACTTCATGATGTCATTCATAATAGTTCTAAGGCAATCGGGTTCCATTTGTTCAAGTTCTAGGCGTTTAAACAAATTTTCAAACCATTAGCAAGATAAATGATTCAATTCTATTGAAAGAAAAAAGGGCAATTTTTGGACATGAATTCCGAGGAGTAGAGTTGTCCCCGAGGTCCAATTTCAAGCCTAGTATATCTAGGACATGCCGAGAAAGAAAGGGTAAGCCTTACATACCTTTCGGACGTCTTATGCTCGTCCAATCTCGAATCCCGTTTCGCCCAAAATTTGCAAATGGTCATGTTCACCAATTGTCAATAGTAGACTTTCTACCTTTCAAATCTTCCATTCTTCACTTGTCTACAAAAATTTGGGCAGCATCTCCTCTCGTAATTACTCCGTCCCGAGAATATGGCTCGGCCCAAATCAACATCAACGGCTTAATCCGGAATTCAACCCGGCCATACTATCAACAATACCAACACTATTCTAGCATTAACAACTCCTTACTACATAAGTTAACAATATTCATGCATTCAAGTAAACTACATACGTTCAAACCTACACTTATGATCATACGTTCAAATATCATCCCGAGGCCATTCAAACACGAATTAAGAACATTCCAAGCAATCCATACAACTTCCAAAATAATCCATTCAACATGCCATTGAACCCGAAATCACCAATTTCCATAGGAACAACGACGATGCATTTCCTTCTTCCATATTCATAAACTATGTCGATAATCCCATATGTTGACAACATTATTATCATCAAAACAAGGAACTATATTCAAACCATATTGGCTTCCAAAAACAGCCCACAACATCTACCATTTCCACATGGATCATTAAGCTTCATTTTGCGACATAAAATTCATAACGACGATAACCAAATACTAGATAACGTTAGTTCATTTCTTGCTTTCCAAACAGCCCTAGTCACGGCTCGCATCCACATGTGTGATCTCATGAGTTCCATACATTTTCTACACATTACAACAACACAAAAACATGCTAAATACAATTTGTTCACCACTTCCACACAATCAAACACACACACGGCGCAACACTATGCATACGGCCAACATATCACACACCATATTTTAATGAATTCCATTCATTTCCATACTCCACAATACTCACAAATCATGCGTAACACAAGTAAAACAAGTTTGAGCCTTACCTTTCCTTCAACTCTCTTCCACGGCTAGCTTGAAGAATCACAACAACAAATGGTTTTCTTGTTCCATCAACCATTCTATGTCGACGAGGGCCTTCTAATTGGTAAGAAAACATGAAGAAAGAAATTCTCCATGCTCACTCAAAGGGTTATAGACCGGTCGGCGCCCTTGTCCGCCCCTTTCTCCTCTTCTTTTTTCTTGTTCTATCTTGTTCTTTCTTTCCTTCTTCATGAAATATGAGCACCCCTTATATATATATATATCCATATTACATGCATGTGAGGGGCACATGCCCCTCTCTCTAGATTCTTCCCTCATTTTCTTGATTTTTCCACAATTAAATTAAAGGAAGACTAATGTCTTCCTCAACAAGCTTTGGCCCATAACTTTTAGGATTTACAAATTGGCCCCCATTAATTAAAAATAAGGGCACATAGTGCACGGCCAATGTGGCCCCCTTCATGAGTTTTTCTTGAACTGTAAAATTACCATTTTGCCCCTAAGCTTCCACATTATTTCCATTGACCACTTTGCAATTTCCCCTTTTTAACCTTAACCTTTCTCAATATTTCCCATGCAATAATAGTCATAAATTACATTTATAACAACTCGTACATCAAAATTTTCTTTGAAAATGATCTCGTCCTTAACTTCCCACGACGACTTCGAAATATCCAAACGTACAAAATACGGGCTATAACATCCTCCCCCCCTTTAGAACATTCGTCCTCGAATGTTCGACTGATCTTATGGGGTCTTACAGCACCTTGGGAGGGGGCTCCTTATGCACCAACGATTCTTCTTTCCGACTCCGTGCACGACATAGCAAAATTCCTTATCATAAGTTTTCCTTTCACTTTCCATCGATCTCCTCACGTATGAGGTGTCATACATGTTCATATGCATACACATATAATTAGCATCAACTAATCCACAAAATACTTCCAGACATTATTCAAGCCTATTCAAATTCCAGAACCGTGACATACTTTTCATTTCTTCTTTAATCGGGTCTATCGCATGTGGCGTAGCCTTTTGTGGTCTCCAATCATCTTGTATAGTCGACTTCACTTAGGCCATCCTGGTTCCTCATTTGTCCTTTGCAACTAAATCTTTAGAATTTCTTGCTTCCTTCCCAGGGGGTCACCCATCCTGAAATTGCTCCCACCTGAGCACACTTAACCTCGAAACTTTAGTGGGATTCAGTGCCCTAATGCTGCTATTATTGCGTACGCCTTTTCATATGACCTTTATCACATAATCTAAGCCAAAAGTTCCACGATTCCGAGGCATGTTCGTAACACGTCCTTTCTTGTACAATTACCGTTTTGCCTTTTCAATCTTCCCTATCACCTTCTCAAATTCTTATTATCCTAAATCGTACACCGCGAATGCCATCAATATCTTACGAGTATATAGCTTCATATCACATTCTTGCCATCGGAATCGCTCGAGTAACCGGTCAAATATATCCACACTTACCTTCTTCCGTCATATGTAAGGCTTACAGATGGAATTTCTTATTTCATTCTCCTATGACTTGGCTTTATCGCACGATCTATGACAGAAAGAAGGTCAACAATTCCTAGATGCCCTGAGCCTCTGTTTATAAATGTGGCGCGCTTCACACCATAAACAGGACTCTACCGGACACGACTTTGCAGACAACCCCACGGACAGACCTCGCTCTGATACCACTTTGTCACACCCTAACCTTATTAGGGTGTGATGGGCACCCGACCCTTACCTAGGGCCAGCGAACCCTCGGACTTTTACGCACATAATTTTTTTTTTTTCAAATCTCTAAGGCGAACAATCATATAAGACATAGTGAAGCTTGCAATTTTTGACAAAATGTTGTAATTATACAAAATTTACTACACCACACAATTTGACATATCGGCTGGTGGAGCCGCCGATGACCCGACATATCATACACACGCGTCTCAAAGTCTCTAACACGGATCCGAGAAATCATGACGGACAAACTGCGACTTGGCGGTGCTGCGGGAAAGTAGAGCTTGCCGTCTCCCGCCGGAACATCTTCGCGCAATAACTTGACTCATACGGGAGTACTGCGCGGCATGAAACGCGACCCCGAAGACAGGGGGTCAGTACGGACAATGTACTGAGTATGTAAGGCATGCAACACAAAATAACAGAACTATGACTGAACAGACAGAACTATCAGACACATACACTACTCAGACATACAGACACTTACCGTTCAGACACAGTCCATACACACCGGTCTCATACGTCAGCAAAGGGTACAGAGAGTAAGTAGGTCTAATAGATTACCAAAATGCTTATTTTACAATCACAGACCGCACGTCCGAAGAGGTGCGAACGTACGGTATACCGAACGGTTCGTAATCATAGTCGGACATACGGAGGTGTATCGGACGGTTCGTGTCCAAAGTCGGATGTACGGAGAGATATGTCGACACGGATTCGTATTCGGAGTCGGACGTACGAGATGTGTCGAGTAACGTGTCCCGGCCCTCCGGCGTGAGGAACTCGGTGGATAGACTCATAAATGTATGTCAAAGTCATGGATCACGGATGCATATAACGTGTCCGGCCCTCTAATGAGGGACTCGGTAAATAGGATCATATATCAGATTCATAAGTCATATATGCAAATAACGTGTCCCGGCCCTTTGTTAAGGGACTCGGTGAAGTAGAATCATGCATATCAGAATCATGTGCCAAGTATACATAACGTGTCCGGCCCTCTACTGCGGGTCTCGGTGAATAATCATAATATGCCGTCCACGGCCACCATCCCGTACCATCAAATCGTAAGTACATACGGATAACGTGTCCCGGCCCGCAAGTACGAGGGACTCGGTGAATAATGCGAGAGGGTGCACGATAACATGTCCTGGCCGGGACTCGGTGAATCGAAATCGTATCGTGACGTACACACGAAATCATAACATGCGCGGACTCGATGAAAGATACATTGAGTCGCGCGCGTGATAGTGCGAAACATATGCATATAGAATCGGACTCGATGAATACATACGCTTATTAACATCGAAGAATCGAACAAGTTTCGGGTTCTTCCGAGTTAGCATCGGAGAGTTATAAGCATTTGACATGCGAGAAACCTCTTCGGACTTTCCAAACGTCCGAGTCGTGTATGGAAAACATTTGGACTTATAAGGATACTCGCATCAGAATACTCAGGTCAACAGATTCATACCCAAATAGTCATAGCAGAATACTTATGTCAAACATTCATACCAGATTACTCATATCGGAAATTTTCATGACGGATTGTTTATACCAGAATACTTAGACCGGAATACTTATGTCAGATCATATACATATTCGAATATTTACCTTCAAATACTTATAACCGAATGCTTATGCCAGAACATTTACATCGGAATGCTTATGTCAGAATATTCAAGTCAGATTATTCATACCGGAGCGTTTATATCAGAATAGTCAAACCATAATATTTTTATACGAGTTACCGGACACTTATAGCAAGCTCGGAACATTAGCCAAAGGTTTCCGGTACTTTTCGTGCGGAAGTAAGGCAAACGAGACGATATACATAGGTCTCGGGGTTTGTGGGCCCGCTTCGGGTCAAGCGAGGTGACGTACCTTACTTACATAATTTTACACTTCATGATGTCATTCATAATAGTTCTAAGGCAATCGGGTTCCATTTGTTCAAGTTCTAGGCGTTTAAACAAATTTTCAAACCATTAGCAGCATAAATGATTCAATTCTATTGAAAGAAAAAGGGCAATTTTTGGACATGAATTCCGAGGAGTAGAGTTGTCCCCGAGGTCCAATTTCAAGCCTAGTATATCTAGGACATGCCGAGAAAGAAAGGGTAAGCCTTACATACCTTTCGGACGTCTTATGCTCGTCCATCTCGAATCCCGTTTCGCCCAAAATTTGCAAATGGTCATGTTCACCAATTGTCAATAGTAGACTTTCTGCTTTCAAATCTTCCATTCTTCACTTGTCTACAAAAATTTGGGCAGCATCTCCTCTGTAATTACTCCGTCCCGAGAATATGGCTCGGCCCAAATCAACATCAACAGCAATCCGGGAATTCAACCCGGCCATACTATCAACAATACCAACACTATTCTAGCATTAACAACTCCTTACTACATAAGTTAACAATATTCATGCATTCAAGTAAACTACATACATTCAAACCTACACTTATGATCATACGTTCAAATATCATCCCGAGGCCATTCAAACACGAATTAAGAACATTCCAAGCAATCCATACAACTTCCAAAATAATCCATTCAACATGCCATTGAACCCGAAATCACCAATTTCCATAGGAACAACGACGATGCATTTCCTTCTTCCATATTCATAAACTATGTCGATAATCCCATATGTTGACAACATTATTATCATCAAAACAAGGAACTATATTCAAACCATATTGGCTTCCAAAAACAGCCCACAACATCTACCATTTCCACATGGATCATTAAGCTTCATTTTACGACATAAAATTCATAACGACGATAACCAAATACTAGATAACGTTAGTTCATTTCTTGCTTTCCAAACAGCCCTAGTCACGGCTCAACATCCACATGTGTGATCTCATGAGTTCCATACATTTTCTACACATTACAACAACACAAAAACATGCTAAATACAATTTGTTCACCACTTCCATACAATCAAACACACACACGGTTGCAACACTATGCATACGGCCAACATATCACACACCATATTTTAATGAATTCCATTCATTTCCATACTCCACAATACTCACAAATCATGCATAACACAAGTAAAACAAGTTTGAGCCTTACCTTTCCTTCAACTCTCTTCCACGGCTAGCTTGAAGAATCACAACAACAAATGGTTTTCTTGTTCCATCAACCATTCCATGTCGACGAGGGCCTTCTAATTAGTAAGAAAACATGAAGAAAGAAATTCTCCATGCTCACTCCAAGGGGGCTGGTTCGGCCAGCCCCTTGTCCGCCCCTTTCTCCTCTTCTTTTTTCTTGTTCTATCTTGTTCTTTCTTTCCTTCTTCATGAAATATGAGCACCCCTTATATATATATATATCCATATTACATGCATGTGAGGGGCACATGCCCCTCTCTAGATTTTCCCTCATTTTCTTGATTTTTCCACAATTAAATTAAAGGAAGACTAATGTCTTCCTCAACAAGCTTTGGCCCATAACTTTTAGGATTTACAAATTGGCCCCCATTAATGAAAAATAAGGGCACATAGTGCACGGCCAATGTGGCCCCCTTCATGAGTTTTTCTTGAACTCGTGTAAAATTACCATTTTGCCCCTAAGCTTCCACATTATTTCCATTGACCACTTTGCAATTTCCCTTTTTAACCTTAACCTTTCTCAATATTTCCCATGCAATAATAGTCATAAATTACATTTATAACAACTCGTACATCAAAATTTTCTTTGAAAATGATCTCGTCCTTAACTTCCCACGACGACTTCGAAATATCCAAACGTACAAAATACGGGCTATAACAGTAAAGCTTACCTTTTCTTTCTTTTGGCATGTCTTAGTTGTAAGTAGACTATGATACGAGTCTCGGGGTAACTCTATTCTTAAGATCCGAGCACGTATACGATTCTTATTCACTTCTTGATGTTAACGTTCTTAATACGGTCAAATTATGGTTTTTAAGTCTTTTGTATGGTTGGATTTCAAATGTTGCATAAAGAATGTTGTTTTTAAAAGACTCTGTAAGTATGAACGACCGTAACTTTCATAGACGAGCTCAGATCACTTCGAAACGTTCGTAGGAGATTCTATAATGAATAAAGTCTCCAACTTTCATAGATGGACTCGGATTGGTTTGATACTCGTCCGTGGGCCCCGAGACTTTCCTTTGTGTAATGCTAACGGCTTTTGAAGGGATTTAGTGCGACTATCGTCTTAACCCCCGAGCGTCAATTACTTACTTATCAATTGAGTCTGTAACGACGAGTATGTCCCTGATTTCCATAAGCAATTTCATATGGTTTGATACGTACCTATGATTCCTAAAGTTCTATTTGATATGTTCTCGAGCAACATTCGGAAGAAACTTGATTTGACTATTCTCTCGATTTTAAATGATAGTTCGTTTTGACTACTTTATGGAGTTTTTTAAAATGTTTTAAACTGGATATAGTTTCCCACGACTCTGCTCGTGCATATGGTTGTTATATCTTTCGCCGAGTCCCAGGCCGGTTATGTTATCGTGCGCACTATGTGATATTCCGGAGTATGATGTGTCCGGTTCGCCGAGCCCCTCGCTAGAGGGCCGGGTACCGTGTATATTTGTTGTTATGCTGTGTTATGGCGTTATGATGTGTTATGATGTGTGACGGGGATACGGAGATATGAAACCTTCTGGTGTTATGCTGTGTTATGGCGCGCAACGACGGGCGGAGACCATATTCTAAGAGCCCATGCATGATTTGTGTTTTAATGAGTAAGCCTTTTGATATTGGATATTGCATTACTTTTTCGTACTTCTAGTTTTGATTATGATCCCGTTTACTATATTTCATGCTTTGCGTACTCGGTACATATTCGTATCGACCCCTTTTCGGGGTCGCGTTTCTGCGCTTGCGGGGCAGTACGTATACTTATTTGGGTGATCCACCGACTTAGGACTCTGTTCGCGTTGTCTTGGAGTGCTCCCTTGGTCCGGAGCCTATGTTTTGGTACGGATTCTTCCGATGCATATGTCTATGTCTATTTATGGGTACGGCGGGCCCGTCCCGTCATATGATTTTGTTATGATTCTTAGAGGTCTGTAAACACACATGTGTGGGTTGTGGGTAGTCACTGTTCAGTTATGTCAGTGTGATTTGTGATTTGAACGTCCCTCCTATATTATGATAGCCTTATCGGCTTATGTGTGATATTATTTATTGCGTTTGTATCGATATATATATATATATATATATATATTGCGATGTGACTTTGGGGGCGACGTCACTTTTTTCGTATGTATAAGATCTGGTTATGCCGGCTATGATACGATGTCGACCTTTGTATATGTATAGTCTGTTTGTACGTTGATTATGGTTAACAGGTGCGTATGGGTGCCCAGCTCGGGCACTAGTCACGGCCTACGGGGTTGGGTCGTGACAATATAAACGGGGCTGTGTGGCACCTGAAGTAGATGCTCCCCCTCGGCCTCTACCTCGGCCTGATGAGATGCGGGAGTCTACCCTGTAGGATGTACTAAAGAGGAACCTACTACCGACCCTGTGGGTTGAGCCCCACCTCTACCATACCTCGTAGGACAATCTCGCATCAAATGTCCTATCTGCCCACAATTATAACATGCATCTGTGCCCTGGCGACATGGCCCTGAGTGCAACTTCCTACACTGACTGCATCGGGGAACTGGTGGTCTCCCTTGACTGTAATCTCTCCCAAACTGGGAACCTGGGGCTCTCGAACTCTGACCCTGTCCGGATCGATAGGAACGATCAGATCTCCTGCCTGTAAACCGGGAGGTGCACTCGTCACCGACGGCACCGAGTGCCGAATATGTACCGCCTTGATCCACCTCTATAATCACCTCTTCGTAGATCTTGCCCGTTTGCCTTGCCACTACATCGATTATCGCGATCACCCTCTCGCGGAGGTTGTAGCCCCTCTAGATTTTGTGCATGAGCTTGAATTCGGGAAATGTCCATCCCGTCTTGTGTAGTGAAGCTATCAAACAATCTTTAAACAAATGTGGCCCTAAGCCACTCACAAACCTGTGCACCCTGTCGCCCATATCGGCTACCATTGTAGGACCGTACCTAGCCAAGGAGTTGAATTGAAGACTATACTCCCGAGCGCTCATATTCCCTTGCTTTAGATTTAGGAATCTATCCGCTCTAGCCCGGCGGATCTCGGGAGGTAAGTAATGGCGGATAAATGCATCCACAAATTCTTGCCACACGGGAGGAGGCGCATTGTCTTGCCTCGACGCTATCCAGTTATTGTACCATAAGACTGCCACATCTCGGAGTCGATATGATGCCAACTCCACTGATTCGGTCTCGGAAAGCATGAATAATCCGCAACGTCCTCAACATTTCATCAATAAACCTTCTTTGGGTCT
>NW_026713657.1:0-35807 GCF_029784015.1 Lycium ferocissimum | reverse complement strand
TTTAACGACTTTACCCTTTAAATAAGCCTTAAATAATCCCAAAAAGAAAAGATTCATCCCCTTTTTTCTTGTTAAGAAAACTATCTTCAATATCCAACTTGAATCCCCCGCAAAACCATACTAGAATCACCCCCTGGTTTACCCGAGCCGATTAATATTCGCTTGAAAATTGCTTACTTTGTTTTTTCCCCTCTCTCTCTCTCTTCAATTTTCTGGAAATTTCAAAGAAAAATCGATAAAAAAAAGGGGGATTACCCTTTATATGGGGAAATTGGGGATTCGGGTCAACCCCATTTTTTTGTGGCGTCGTGCGGGCGGTCTTGTAACGTGCGTAGCACGTTTTTTACCTTTTCGGCTGAACTTGAAAATTCAAAAATTTTCTCCCGATGTCCTATAAAGGTAGTTTGTTGCGTTGAAAACTAGACTCGATGAGCTTCATTTTAGACGTTTGTTTCGCCAAAACCCTTCTATGGTAAGAGATATTCGCCCCCCAATTTGGGGAAAAAATTTTCACAAAACATTACCCGCCCTTTTCCCCCAAAAGTCTTTTTACTCCATTTCTTCTTTTTCCTTAAAAAACCCTTTCCCGGTTACCTTATATAAACCCTTTTTTTCATTAAAGAAACCTTAAATTAAAAGGCATATTTCAAAGTGGTTTTTTAACCATAACTAAAACGTATTATGTTTCAAATTTGATAATTTCTTGAAGATAGGGGGTGAACCCTTTCCTTTAAAACCGAAATCAAACCATTTTTTCCTCCAACCCCAACATTAGTATAACAAGAAAACCGACCCCGCTAGTTAACTTCAAAACCCAATCATATCTAACTCAATCAGATTTATGGTATGGCGGTCACAAACTATAAAACACGATCTCGGTATGGCCTTTTAGCTATACTTGGTCAAATTTGGGTGCCCTCAAAAGGTTTAATCAACTCGGGCTCACCCTAAACTTGTGGGCAAAAAAGGGGCGTAACATATGATAAGGGGGAAATTTTTGGATCAATCATGCATAAACATCATGGGGGGAAGCGAATTTTCCCTTCCCATCGGGGGACGTCTCGCGTCTGCCCTCCCCGGCTAATGCATACTCGCGGTGCGGGGCCGGCAGGGAAAATTTGGTTTTTCCCCCTTTTCCCTCTACCCGCCCTGGTGGCGTCGACTTCCCCCCCGGGGCAACTCCCCGAAAAAAACCAATCCCCGGACCCATGGGGCCCCGGACATCCCAACCCCGGAGCACTCGCCCCCCCAATGAGGGTGATCCAAAGCATAAAAACAGCGAGCTTAGTCGCCCGGCCCAAAATGAGCCCCCCCCTTTCCCCGGAAAAGGGGGCACCCATGCGCCGGGGGCCGGGTTCGTCCCAGGTTTTGATGCGGGGGCTAGGGCCCCGCTCGGAAAAAGGGAAACGATCAAACCTCACCGGACTTAAAAACCCGGGGAAAGGTGCCTCCTGGGGAATGGAATGGATATGGAAATTTTTGCGGTTTTGTCCCCCCAAGCCCCCCCCGATCTCTGTCCTAGCCCTCTTGCCGGGGCCCCCCATCACGGTCACGATTTGTCCTCTCCGATGCTTGCGGTCCTCAAATTCGTGCGTATGCCGTATACGGGAGATATCCATGCACGGTCTTGTAACTGATAGTCGATCGTACAGCATCTATCAAATGTAGCCCTAGACCCGGCCATAAACATGAACCCGTCCTCATCTCAACCACCATGGTGGAGCATATCTGGCCATAGAATCAAAATACATGCAATCACTCACGGACACTCATCTTTCATGCTCAATACGTAGAACATTTTCTCGGGCTTCGCGACCTCGGAGGTAAATAATGGCGAATAAAAGCATCTGAGAACTCTCGCCAAACAGCTGGAGGGGCATTCTCTCCCCTAGATAACTCCCAAGTCTGATACCACTATATCGCGTATCCCGAAGTCTATTGAAGCCAACTCACCAGACTCGACCTCGTCGCGTGCATAACCCTCAGGTCCTCTGCTGACCGTATAAATCCGGGGTCATATTTTGCTTTACACTAGAAACTCGGAGGACCTAACCCAAGGAATGTCTTAATCTCGAACTACCGTCTATACGCCGGTCAACACCAGACTCTGCCTGCCAGGCGGCTATTAATCTGTCGTAGCTGTAGCATCCTACCCATCCCCGGTGCATCGGGTGAGGAAGCGGCGGTGCTTTGGAGGCGGGGTATGTGATGTCTGGGCGGCCCCTCACTCGAATCTCATCGTGGGCCCTATGGCCACCGAGTATGGCTAGCGCCTCACGCGCGCTCTTTGCCCTTCGAGCCGTGTCTTTCTTTCAGGGCATCGCTGAAATCAGAACAATTCATCAGAAGCGAACGCTTAACATATGGCTCTATCGCACAATCTAAGAGAGAAATAATGACATCATCCTAAATGTCCTATAGCCTTCTGTTTATAAGTGTGGTGCAAAACACGCCCATAAATAAGACTTACTGAGACACGGTCGTAAGACAACCCTAGGACGGAATTTGATACCACTTTTGTCACGACCCAACGATGAGTCGTGATATTGTCAACCTCTAGCGACCAAAACCCCTAAACACGTATCGAAACATCTGAACATCAGGGACCATAAATGTCATGAACTAATCTCATAAAGGGAAATATGAAGACTACGTACAATACGTATATACACTACATGCGAAGAACGATGCGAAGGCTGGTAGACCATCATCTGTACAAAAGAATGAAGCCGACAAGGCTACATCTCGACTAATACATACAACGTCTCGAGACCTCTCTTGGAATGAAAGGCTATAGAAAGGACGGGACGGGCCCGATCATACCTCATGTGCATACACATCTCAAAGGAGTTGGATACCAGATGTTACGACCCGGATCAAATGGAGAGAACGTACCCTTTGCTAGATCTAGATGTCATCGAGCTGACCACGTCATCTACTGTCACATACTGCGGCAGAACGGCCCCGAACAATGGGAGTCGGTAGAAGATAATCTCGAGTATGTAAGCTACAAAATACATATATATACAAGAATCATGAATAAGTATGAACGCATAAATTGCCGAAATAAATATCGTATGTATTTGTATAAATAGTATTACGTATTTGCAAAAATTGCGAAAATCCATCGAGGCTAATAATATCTTCTCCCTATCAATCAATCATACTCTATATATATATGGTGGTTTTAAACGCCGATTTTGGGCTATAAAACCTTCTTTTTTCTCTATCATATCCCCCTCTGCGGCCTCTCTATACATTGAGTTTTGGGGCCGATTTATATTATCTCATAGTGGAATATATAACGCCTCATTTTTCTTTTTTACAAATTCAATATTCGCGTATAAAAGTCCCCCCAACAATGGTGGGGCAGAGGGGCCCCCGACTCATCAAGTCGGGGAAAAACCCAGACTTGCTCATCAAAACCTTCATTTAAAAAAATTTTTAAAAACGAAACTTTTCTAAATAGAAATCATTATCTTTATAGATTATGAAAACTTTCAATCAAATAAATACTTTAAAACCCTTGAAATCATCTAAAAAATACTTTTTAAAACACTAAGACTCAACAACATCATTTTTTTGTCCTCGACAAATATACCATGGTTTCTTATCAATGGAAGCCTCTGAAATGTTGAACATTATGATCGAATGAGGACTGACATACCCATAATCATACATATCTATACGCGAAGAAACATATGACTCGAACAAAATTGGAACGATCCGGTGAAAGCGTCAAGCATCACCAGGCTATCTGGCGCTTTCTTAGAGCAATGCGAAGTTGCGGGTATGAGCAGCAGCATCCCCAGAATAGACGTCAGTCGGACAATGTCTTGAGTATGTAGATGTAACCGAATCATAATCATAATTTGACTTAGGAGAAAGAAATCACAATCTAACTCGATACATGACCTTATTTGGAAGAAACGTAAATGTACACGAAACCTCAAAACAATCTTTAAGTAAATAATGAAATCCAACGGACATCACTTAGACATGTTAACATAATGGTCCGCGGACCAGTAGCTTGCTAGTATCCGCAATAGTCCCTTCGGATGGCCACTTAAGAAGCATAATAATGATAGCTCGCCCCAGGCGGCGCTTAAGAGCAATATCACCAATCATGTCAACACAAGCTCAATCACAAATATCAATTTCAATTCATATCATAAGTCACTAATCAATTCATCACAATCCAGTTATGAACTTTAGTCTTTATAAGAAGTTATCAAATTTGTATCTACTTTGGACTTAAGGAGGACATCTTGAATGAGGTAGAATTGTTATGTAAATTCTCACTACTTATATAACTCAATTTCATCTTATTGCCCTACCCCGAAGGAAAAAAATGTGATCATATCAATACAAAGGGATGATACTATGGAATGTAAACATAAATCGTAAATGAAATGAAATAGTAAAATCTGGCACCCCCTTCGGAGTGGTTTTGAAAATCAACTTTATGTTTCCTTTAGTATAAAACTAATTTCCTCGAAATCATTAGTAAAACCATATACACAACTCAACTTGGCACCTTATGGGTGTTCCCCCATGAGAATAGGAGTACAATATGGTTAGCTATCATGAGAAACATATAGACCTTACTCGTCCCCAGAATGGAGTCATATGGAGTACATATAGAACGAATAACAACAAGAATCATGCCAAAGGAAGAAAGGTTCGCCTTACATACCTTGTCGCTTACGTGATTAGCTTAACTTATGCTTCCAAACACTAGCCAATATACAATCAAGGTAAAGGGAAGTAGACTACTTGAAAAGAGGTTCATATACTTCTACAAGCTCGTAATTAACTTAGTAAATTAGGAAAATGACATATTCCCGAAATCTTAGTTTCCCTCTAATTCCAATTCAATTTAACAATGCAATCAACAACCAACAACAACAACAACCATCTCATATAAGCCTCTTCAAAATCAAAGCATCAACTCCCAAAGATATACACAAAACAACCCCGGTATCGCTTTGTATACGATATCTTCAATACACTTTATTCTCCCAAATTCAAGAACACCAACTTATCAACAACATCAACAACAATATCAACAATCATTTTATATCAATATACAACTAATTCTATCCATTTAATCATACCAAAACAGACCCCAACTTATTTGATATCGAAAAATGATAAGGCAGAACTTTTAATGTCATTTTTTTCTATGGTAACTTAGTCAAATCTATCAATAGTCATGGTAAGAACATCATTAACATCTTAAAAATACCTTATATGAGATGCCACCACGAAACAACATCCCCAAGTTCAAATTCTAGCTTGAAACGTGACGACAACATTTCTATACTTTACCCTTCACGAGCCTCGGGATTCGGGACCTCGAACTTGCTCGATTCTCCACTTTCTCTCTCTAACTCTCCTCTATCTCTCTCTCTATAAAAGTTTCTGGATCTTTTGGTATGAAAATGGGGCAGATAATGGTGAAAATGTTCCTTAAATAGAAAGGGAAGTGGGCACGACCCATTGGGAATCGGGTTGGGCCGAAGACCACGGCTTGACCTTTACCTTTAAAACGTCCGTAAATTTTTATCCCTATGTCTCATGATGCCCCACGACATATGGTTGGAAAGCTAATTCAATTATCTATAACTTTCATGTTGGAGTTTTCCCCAATTCCCAAATAATGATGGGGTTATGTCTCAAAATCGGATCGCATAAACGTAACTTAAAAACATCTTTTGGAGGGCTTACACTTGGATTTGGCTCGGGTCCTTCTTGAGTTGTGTTTAACTTCACATATATTGTCCATATAACTTGTCATATGTCCTTTATAAAACTCCCATCATGTGGGCCCCCACCAAACTTGCGGTTACGAGGGCTATATATCTTTTAACGTATCGTTCCTGCTCGTATTGTGGAATTCCAAATATCATACTCATGCTATCCTCGTACTATCTACGGTAGAATTTCATCCTTTATACTTATAATATTGGCTCCTTCTTGAGCTCACATTAAGCCATCTGCAGCCTTAGTAATGCGAAATTTTCTAGGATGTAACAGTTTGGAGTTCACCCATCTGTCAAAGTATGCTTTATACATGATTCCAATTGAAAATCATAAGTTGAATCGTTTTGTGAAAGGCTTAGTTCTACGTATCAAGTTTGCATGCGCTGTTGTTGCTATGTCGCCTACTTGCACTTTCTCATCTATTGTTGGGTTTGCTGAACAACAATAAAGCTGGAAAAATGAAGAGAGGATTGTGTCACACCCTTAATCCGATAGGGTGTGATGGGCATCCGACCTACCCTGGGCGCGACGAACCCGCAAAGTCTCATAATACTCATAACCATACTGGGCCCACAAAACATAACATAAGCACAGGATGAAAATTTTTCGGAAAACATACATGCCTTTCATCTTTTCAAATCAAACAAAATCCATAGTCACAACAAATCTGTAACATAATACATAATAATACATCGGCTTACATAGCCGATTACAAAACGCCCGACATATCACACACACGACAACGTACGCAAAGTCTCTAACATAACTCCGGATACCATACAAAGCGTTCGACATCGGCGGCACTCCGGAGGAAATGGAGCTCGCCCGTCCAGGACGGAACATCCTCTTCGCTAACATCACCTACTCATCTGCGGGTACTGCGCGGCATGAAAAACGCGACCTCGAAGAAAAGGGGGTCGGTACGGAATATGTCCGAGCATGTAAAGCATAACATCTGAGAAATCGAAGTCATAACCGAAATAAGGTGTACAGAATGTGAGCATAATAACCCGAATACCAAAGTACTTACATCTGACATACAAATCATTCATAAGGGGTTCAGAAGGCAGATAGGAAAATTAGAATGCCAAAATGGTTCGCTTTCTTTGAAAACATTTCTGCCTCATAGATACGGAAAAATCAAACATGTCAAATGAGCTGACATTAACCGACTGATCATAATCCAGACTGTCCAAATCACATATCATATGCACACATATCATGTCCCGACCCTACAGTGAGGGACTCTACAAATAAGATCATGCCATTGTCATATATACACACACCGCGGTCAAATACCCAGCGGCAATATCACATATACACATACCGCGGCCAAATACCCAGCGGCACTATCACAGAACATACCGCGGCCAAATACCCAGCGGCAATATCACAGAACATACCGCGGCCAAATACCCGGCGGCAATATCACACATACCACACATACACATACCGCGGCCAGGAACCCAACGGTAATATCACATACACACATACCGCGGCCAGAAACCCAGCGGTAATATCACATACACACATACCGCGGCCAGGAACCCAGCGGCAAAGGTAACAACAGAACGCACGAACAGAATCGTGAGTAACCAAATACAGTTTAAAACATTTTCAAAGACTTAATAGGTTAATCAAAACGAACCATCGTTTATAAGCCACAACAGTAGTCAAATCAAATTTTCTTTCGAATACCACTCGGGAACATATCAAACCGAACTCCAGAAATCGTAGTCACGTATCGGAATCATAAGTATACGAATCAACATTTCAGACTCAACAAACAAATATACAATCATACTCAGGGGTCGAAAAGGTAGTCATATTGAGTTCTTTTCAAAAAGTCTTTAGTACTACACAAAGAATATTCGCGGGCCCACGGACGAGCATCAACCCAATCCGGGCCCGCCTATGGAAATCATAATCCTTATACGTCATAGAATCATTTTCGAGCATATCGAAGCCATCCGGTTTTGTTTGCGAAAGTTACGGACGTTCGTAGTTTTCGAAATCGTTTTAGGAACAAAATTCTTTTGAAAACAATACCCTTTTTTTTTTGCAACTTTTGAACTTTGCCATCTAAAAGACATAAGGACCATAATTCGACTACATTAAGAATACGAATTTCAAGAAACAAATAAGACTCGTTTACGAGCTTATCAAAGCAATCCAATACCGTCCATGAAAGTTACGAACACTTTTAGACATAAGATTCTTTCAGAACAAACCATTTGCACGACTTCAAATCCCGGATATCAAAGACATACGGACCATAACTTGACCATATTATGGATGCCAACATCACAAAGCGAAATGAATCATAAACATGTTCGGATTTTTCGAATGTAATTACCCCAAGACTCATAACATATCATACCTTACTCATATCTAAGACATGCCAAAAGAAGGAAAGGTAAGCTTTACATACCTTGATTGCTTCCTAAGCTAACCCAACTCAAGTCTCGGCTCTCCAAGGTCTACATAATGTCAATAGATATCGAACATTAGTTGAAGACATTTAGGAATTCAATTCCAAATGAACACCAAATTCTGCAGAAAATTGGGCAGCATTTCCCCTGTAAATACACAAACCCCGAGATTTCAACTCGGCCAATTTCAACAACAACAACACCAACAACCAAACTACAACATCAACAATCAATTCAAAATGCATTTCTAACATTAGTAGCCCTTTTTACATAATTCAACAACATTCATAATATTCTAATATACTCACTTTAACTACTTACATACAAACCAATACCAACGTTTATACATTCGATTAGTAATCCAAAGCCATTCAACCGATATTCAAGTACACTTTAAACAATTAACATAATATTTCCAACAACCCAACCATACTTCCACCTTATCCGAAATCTCTCCCCAACTCAACATAACCAATCTAACGCATTTCTTTCTCCTAGAACTCATGAACTACACCAACAATCTACTCTTTAACAATGTCATCATCCTAAATATAAAGTTTACATAAGAGTTACATTGGCTTCCAAATCAGCCCACAACCATCACAACTTCAAATTGATTCATTAAAATCTCATTATCAACATCGAATTCACAACGCCAACAACTAAAACACTAGGTAGTATTTCTTCATTCCCTACCACACAAAACGACCCATTTTCGGCCAACACCTACACACACACATATAGATGATTTTCATTCTTTTCTTCACACAACAACAATCAAAACATGCTAACTAGAATTTATTCATTACTTCTACTACACAACACACCACACGGCTAAAACACTAACATACACGGCTCAACTCTAGCATCCATATTTTCATGATTTCATCCATTTTGACACACTACAACACACATGAACCATCCATAACACATCAAAACAAGATTAAACCTTACCTTTCTTCTTCAACTTTCCAACTTAGCTAGGATGGTGAATGAAGAAAACGAATATCTTATTGCTTCCAACAACACTTCCACGTTAATGAGCACCCTCCAATTAGTAAGTTTGCATGAAGAACCAAAATTTTTGATGGCTAATTCTTGACCTCACTTTTTCCTATTCTTGGCCGTATGGCCTTTTCTTTTTCTCCACCATTTTTCTTGAAATTTCTAGATGCTAAGGATGATAAAAATGATGACTTAGTCATCTTTTATTTCCATGTATTAACCAACCAAGTGTCCCTTGGCCCACAAGTCATGTGCATAGTCACATGGCTTTTAATTTCATGAAAATTAAGTCTCCAAATTTTCACTTTTGGCCCCATATTTCATGAGACATTAGTTTCCATAATTTCACTTTCAACCCCAATTTTTTCTTATTCCAAATTTACCCTTAACACTCCATACCAATGAAAAGATGAATATGCAACTTATGCACTTTTAACAAAATCGAAAAATTTACAACCTTGTCCTTAACTTGTCGCAACCGACTTAGAATATTCCAACGTACAAAGTACGGGGTATAACAGATTGATTGAGATCAGAACACGAAGGACCGATCGGCGAGTGGCTTCCGTGGTAATAGTTATAATGGAGGGAAGAGTAAAGGGTATTCTGCACCTGCTCAGTCTGGCGCATATTCAAGTGTTAGTGTGCCTTTTGGTGGGCAAGGTCAAAAGAATAATAACGCAAGCAGGTTCTCCCAGGGTAGTAGTCGGTCTGCTGTATGGGAAGATCGTATCTGTCATCACTGTGGTATTAGGGGGCATCTTAAGAGGGAATGCAGAAAGTGGCTACGTGAGATGGCTGCCATGTCTAGCCAAAGGAATGATTTGCCTGCTTCTACATCTGCTAAAAATTCGCCTGCTGGTAATGCGAACAATAATAATCTGAATGTTCTTAATAATGGAAAAGGAAAGGAAGTTGCTAACACTTCTAGTGGAGGGACAGCTCGACTTTATGGTCTGACTCGTAGGGAGGCAGCTGAGACTTCTGACGCGGTGGTTACAGGTATCCTTACCATCTGTTCTCATGATGCTTATTCGTTAATTGATCTGGGTTCAAATTTATCGTATGTGATGTCTTATTTTGCTCTTGATATGGGTATGAAACCCGAACCTTTGTTGGAACCCGTTGCTATTGATACGCCTTCAGGTGTTCCTATTATTGCTTCTAGAGTGTATAGAAATTGGGTTGTTGTGATTAAAGGTCATGAGACCGTGGCTGATTGGTATGAACTTGAGATGGTGAATTTTGACGTAATTATGGGGATGGACTGGTTATCCGCATGTTATGCTAATGTGGATTGTCACCATAAGTTAGTTCGTTTCACCTTTCCCGATGATCCTGTTATTGTGTGAGAGGGTGAAATTGCTAAACCAAGGGGTAGATTTATTTCCTATCTTAAAGCTTATAAGATGATCACTAAGGGGTGTATTTACCATTTTGTTGTTGTTACTGATATAAATGCCCTAATACCCGAATTTGCATTTATTCCCATAGTTAGTGATTATCCCAAAGTGTTTCCCCAAGATCTTCCTGGTATTCCTTGTGATAGAGTTATTGATTTTGGGATCAATGTTACTCTCCACACCCAACCTATTTCTATTCCACCTTATCGTTTCGCTCCAACGGAGCTAAGGGCATTAAAGGATCAGTTAAAGGACTTGTTGGATAAGGGCTTCATCCGACCAAGTTCCTCACCTTGGGGTGCTCCAGTCTTGTTTGTTAGGAAGAAGGATGGTTCCCTTAGGATGTGTGTTGACTATTTCCAGCTTAATAAGGTGACCATTAAGAATAAATATCCTTTGCCTAGGATAGATGATCTATTCGACCAACTTCAGGGTGCTAAGTTCTTTTCGAAGATTGACTTAAGGTCTGGGTATCACCAATTAAAGATAAAGGAGGAGGATATTCCGAAAACCATTTTTCGTACTCGTTATGGGCACTTTGAGTTTCTAGTGATGTCCTTTGGGTTGACTAATGCGCTTGTTGCATTTATGGATTTGATTAATCGTATGTGTAAGCCTTATCTAGATCGCTTTATTATTGTGTTTATCGATGATATATTGGTGTATTCTAAAAGTCGTGAGGATCATTCTAATCATTTGAGAATAACTTTGACAACACTCGAGGAGAACAAGCTTTATGCAAAATTCTCTAAGTGTGAATTCTGGCTTGAGTTTGTGGCTTTCTTGGGTCATGTGGTGTCTGGTGACTGTATCAACGTAGATCCTCAAAAAATTTTAGCAGTGAAAGATTGGCCTAGACCCACAAGTGTGACTGATATTCGTAGTTTCTTGGACTTGGCAAATTATTACAAAAAGTTTGTGGAAGGATTTTCATCTATAGCCTCTCCATTGACTAAGTTGATGTAGAAGACTGCTATGTTTCAGTGGTCCGAAGCTTGTGAAAAGAGTTTCCAAGAGCTTAAGGCAAGATTGACTTCGGTTCCTATTTTGACTTTACCTTCTGGGTCTGGTGGATATGTGGTGTATTGTGATGCTTCTAGAATTTGTTTGGGTTGTGTGTTAATGCAGAATAGTAAGGTGATTGCTTATGCTTCGCGACAGTTGAAAAAACATGAAAAGAATTGCCCGACTCATGACTTGGAGTTGGCTGCTGTTGTTTTTGCTTTGAAAATTTGGCGTCATTATCTGTATGGTGAGTATGGCGATGTTTTTACTGATCAAAAGAGTCTGCAATATATCTTCAAGTAGTGAGAGTTAAGCCTCAGACAACAGAGGTGGTTGGAGTTGTTAAAACATTATGACTTGAATATTTAGTATCATCCTGACAAGGCCAATGTGGTTGCTGATGCTTTGAGTAGGAAGCAATTTGGCGTATTTGCATGTACATGACATGCCTATGAGAAGAGAAATTTGAAGAATTGCTAGTCTTGGTATCAGACTTGATGAAACTGAAGAGGGTAAGTTAGTGGGAGTCACACCAGCGCAATCTGATATTGTGGAGAGGATCAAGTCCAAGCAGTATGATGATGAATTTTTGGTGAAACTGCGAGAAGAAGTGGAAAGGGGTGAGTCAAGTATTCAACGCTTTGTTGGAACGGGCGATAGTGTTGATGAAGATTATGTGTTCCCGATGTTGATGGTCTTCAACAAGAATTGATGATGGAATCTCATAGTTCGAAGTATTCTGTTCATCCGGGATCCACTAAGATGTATAAGGATTTGAAATGTTACATCACATGTTTTCATACGTTGGAAAGCATGCGAGTTAAATGACATTATTAACAGAGAAGAATTTATCCCAGAGCTTATAGGTGGTTAGAGCGATGGTACAGATGTATCGTAAGGATTAGAAGGTAAACAAATCGAAGCTTCGTCAAGATTCGATATTTATTTGAATGAAATACGGCCCAAGCAATAATATCCCGTATTTTGGACCAGGAAATTGAACTGTCTAACATGAGCAAATTTACAGGAGACCGGAGAATTTATTCATATTCAAGCATGAAAATCAAGAACTCGGTGTATACAAGGAATAAAGTCCCGAAATGATTTAAGATAAAAAAGTGTGACTGCGATGATTGAAAATAATATTTTATGTGTGGCAAATGAGGCTGTGGACTAGTGTTATATCACATGGTCATGGTAACGGGTATGTGGAGCATGTTAAAGGTGATCACTATTTAAGCGAATTGAGATCAAGAAATTAATTACATGCGTAATCGGATAAATGGGGGATTATAGTGAAAGACAAAAAATTAGTTAAGATTCCTAGATAAATATTATGTGGACAAAGTGTCCACGTGTAGCACTGATAGGCGGACAGCAGTGTATTACATATATGCACATGGGCCTGTCATGGTAATGGGTATGTGGAGTATGTTAAAGGTGATTACTATTTAAGCAAATTGAGATCAAGAAATTAATTATATGTGTAATCGGATAAATGGGGGATTATAGTGGAAGACAAGAAATTAATTAAGATTCTTGGATAAATATTATGTGGACAAAGTGTCCACGTGTAGCACTGATAGGCGGGCAGCAGTGTATTACACATATGCACATGGGCTTAAGGTGGCAATAGTAAGTGATGACTATTTAACAAGGACTAGCTACTAAGTGACATGTGTAAAGGTAATGACAATTATAATTCTATCAAAATCTTTGAGAATGAATTGGAGAAACAAATGGAAAGATACAGCTACCTCATTACGTGAAGTACTACATACATCAATTTCATTTCTTGAAAATTATTCATACACAACAAAGATTGATGGGGCAGCAACGTGAGCTCCTGTTAGCAAACAAAGTGTTTTCTTCATTTCAAGGATGAAACATGTAAATATTTCTCAAAGCACAACGTACGGTTTTTGCTCTCTGCTTCGATCTCGTTGTTTCGTTACCGTGTTGTTGAATTTGGGCTTTCTTCAAAGGGAAGTAAGGTGGAGGAAGATCATTTCTTGGCATATAAGGTAAGAACTATTCTCTCCTAGGTATATTTAAATCCATCCCGGTCATAGCTAAATTGTGAAATGGGAACTACGAAATTAATTGCGGGAAATCGGATAAGTTATTGTTGTTGTTGTGTGGGCTGATTTGAGGTATATTTTTGGGTTGTGTTGTGGCTGGAAATTATTGGAGTAACTTAAGCGTATTGTTGTTATTGTCATTGATATGTATTCTGAAGGAAAGGAAAATTGGAGAAGTGTGTTTGATAATCGTATCCGGGCATGTCGCTCGTCATGAAATGTTTATGACTTGTTGTTGCTACATGGTATCTTATTATTGATGTATATACTTGCTGGATTGTTCTTATTGTTGTCGTTGATATATGGAGTTTGGGAAAATGAGAAGAACAGGAGAGATACTGCCCGTTTTATTTTAGGATAAGTTAAATTTTCATTATACGATTAAGAGAATCGTTTGTATAATTACTGATAGTATCATTGTTGCTAGATATAGATCGTGGAGTAGATAAAAGTTGAGTTCTTGAGCCGTTGGGCTAAGCCAAGGTATGTTAAGGCCGTCCCTTCTTTTATTTTGGCATGATCCTTATGATATGAATGAACAAACGAATGAGCAAGCTTCCATATTACTGTACTCTTAGAAGCATTAGGAGTACTTCAGTCTTTGATGATCCTATACCCTTTTTATGATTGTTCCTTCTGTTCTTGGGTCTTGAGATTTCATACATTGATGATGTTTGCTAAAAAGGCGTCTATTGGAGGCAGTACGGCCTTATGTCACTCCGAGAGTTCTAGTTACTCATTATGCTTATGCATTGCATTTATTATACATATGCATATTGACCCTTCACCAGAAGGAATTATATACGCGTATGTTATATGTATATGGTGCATGGGGAAAGGGATAGGCGTTATATACGCATTACCACCTGATCAGCTGGTGCACAGTGATGATGATGATGATATATGGATCGAGTCGTACGTTCATCGGCACTAAAATATGGTATATGGACCGGGTTGTGCGTTCCACAACACTAACAGTTATATTATGACTTATACACATCATACGCCCTCAGAGGCATCTTCAGCTAAGCAGAGTTATACATATATGTTCAGCTATTCAGTCCTACAGACCCATTCGGACAGCCAGTTGAGCTTATAAGTCTCAGATTCTCTTCATGTTTCTTGTGTATATACTACTCTTATGCTTTACATACTCAGTACATTATACATACTGACTCCCTTACTGTTCGGGGGGGCTGCATTTCATGCCCACAGGTCTGCAAATACAGGTTGGTGATCCATCTATTAGGGTGTCAGCTCAGCGGATGAAGTTGATGCACTCCGTTTGTTCTGACGGATGAAGTTGATGCACTCCGTTTGTTCCGGAGATGCCAAGAGTTAGCATGGTCTTATGTATATATAGATATGTACACACATAGGTTTATGGGTATGGCGGGGCCTGTCTCGGCCACGTTATGTTATGTTTCCAGTAGAGACTTATAGACAGTTTTGTACAGTCAGATGATGTCCAGACTTGAGAGTTCATATGATGTCACAAGTGGTTATGCTAGCCTTACCGGCTCATACAGTATGTCCAGTATTGTCACACATGGGTCTTTCAGGACAGTTGATACATGCATGTTTCTGTGAGTTTATTGAGAGTCATATGGCGACCTTATTTGCCCCCCTATGCTTATATTGTTATCACACATCTATGTCAGTTGGTACTTGACAGGTATGGTCAGGTGCCCGTCATGGCCCTTCAGTTTGGGTCATAACAGAAGTGGTATCTGAGCAGTTCTGTCCTAGGGTTGTCTACAAGCCGTGTCTAGTGTCGTCTTGTTTATGGACGTGCAGCGCGCCACACATATAAACAGGAGGCTGCAGGATATTTATGATGGTTACCTTCTTTTCTATTCTAGATCGTGCGATAGGGCTAAGTCATAAGATATAATATTTCTAATTCTAACTCTGATTGGTTTGTAGTTGTGAGATGGCTTCTATAGGGAAAAAGGCTGATGGTCCAGGGGCTTCTAGAGTCAGTCATTCTTCTGATACAGACCCATCGGAGAGTGTGCCTTCTATCAAGACAGATCCATTTGAAGTTATGTCCTCCATAGAGACAGATCTGTCTGAGATCTCGGTGGAACCCACAGAACAGGTAAGGGATAGACAAGTATTGGGAAATGACCATTTGCATAATACCAGAGTGACGGTATCCGCAGAATGAGGGTCAAACGAGAATGGTAGTAAGTCTGGGAGAGTCAGTATCCTTGTTACAATAGTAGAAGGTATGGGTGCCCCAAAATAGCCTATGGAAGAGCAGCCAGAAGGAGAATTTCCCCAACCATCGTTGGATCGATTTGTACTGGATCAGAGTTCTCGAGTAGGGCCAAGGTAAGGTTTTCCATCATTGGGACTTCAGGATACGAGTGACTATATAAGAAAGTAAAGTTCATTGTTGAATAATGTGATGTTAGTATTAATTATAGTAGTAAATATAGATTCCCTTATAGGATGTCAAAGAAAAGGAATATAAGAGGGATATGATTTACGAGTACATAAACCTCTGTGAAGGGGATTTATTGATGAAACGTTTGAAAGGGAAAGATATAATTCTAGGGAAAGATGTTTAGATATGATTTATGAGACGAAACCTATTATTTTGCATTCTTTTATAGTAATCAGCCCTGTGCTGTTGAGTTGTATATCATATGTGCTTCCATATGTGGCCTTCTAAGGCATGAGATGTGTTTTTTGGGCTGCGAACAGGTTTGGGATTGTTATAATTATAGAGGAAACTCTGTCAAAAATTTTTGAGAACATAAGAGATACTGTGGCAACTTTTAGGTGGGGTTAATATGAGAAGAAAGAAAGGGTACAACAGTGAAGTAATTAGAGGTGAAGTTGACAATCAGTTATGGGACAGGTTTAATAGATAAACATTAGATCAGAAATGGGAATAATAAGATATTATGAAAAATAAGAGAGGATAAGATATAAGAATGTGAAGGAAAAATGTGTGCTTAGGGTAGAAAGAAGTTTTATGTATCAAAAGAGAATTAAAGAGATAAGCACCCCAAAAGAAGTTCACAAATCGGAAGAGGTTAACCAACCCTTATATGTCTTTAAGAACTGAGCTATGGGATGAGCTTGATGTGTACACGTATATGTATACACATGTAATACCATTATAGATTGGCAAGTTAGACCACACCCGATGATTAAAGCGGGAAAACATTTAAGTCACTATGGGCTATTGATCTTAACAAATGCCTCGAGATAATAGATGGAAAGGAATATGTTTACTAAAGCTCTTCGCTTGGTACTGTGTTGAATTTATGACTAAAGCTACGCTAGGTTATTCACCAGGATGGTTATACGATAGGATTTAGTTATTATTGACACGAAGAAAATTGAGAGATGTAGAAAGGAAGAGATCCAGACTATGATAATGGAAAACGAGATTAGATTGATCAACGAAACAAAGGAGCGACAAGTGACGAATGTCGAGTATGTGTGATGTGTATGATCAGAAAAAGAAGAACATGTTAAAGATAGAGAAGGAAAGGTAGAAGTGAGGCGAACTAAAAGAACGTCCACTAGTAATAGTAACCTAATGAGTAGAGTACGAGAGAGCATCATACCTTGTGGATATTCCAGTACTATGCGAGAATGTTAATGGATATTATTATGAGATTATTGACGTTTCGGATTCTATCATGAGTAATGTGTGATCAAAAGTAATGTGTGACTAATTAGATTATGATGAGAGGTACGGGGTTATTTGATGAGTAAAACACCTTATGCACAAAGAAAAAAAGTGACTCTACATCTATACTATATAACATCTCCCCAAGGGATTCCAAAAGGACCACATATTACCCCGTAACTACCACATTGGGATAGCAGAGAAGAATGTGCCCATAATAGTGTGAGCTGATCGGAGAAAATTACAAAAGGATTAATGTTAAATTGTAGGTCACAATTTTATCAACGAATAGCTGAAAGCATTGTGATTGCACTTGTGGTTATTGCGCTACTAACAGAATTACTTGAGAAAAAAAAAAAAAAAGAAATGAGACAAGGAAAAGAATAAGGTATAATTATGATCAACGGGCCAATGTTATGTACATAGAAAGATGGTAACAAATGAAGTCACAATCCGGGTAAGCTATGAGCCAAGGAGAGGAGATTATTAAGAAAAAGCACATCCAAAGATGGCAAGTTTGAGAACGGTGCAGTGAAGGAAATACATATTAGTTACGAGCTATATTAATGAAAATGACTAATGCGTAAGATAACCTATGGGTCTCAATGAATTTGTGGCAAGGAACATTATGACAAAGGCATCTATCCTATGGTGAGATTGTTATAGACATTATACAACTAAGGGAAATTGACCTTCGGCATTATGAGGTGGTATGACAAGCAGAGACGTAAGGATGAAATGGCAAAATGTATGGACCGAAGGACGAAAGAGGGATGGAAAGTTAAAGATAGTACTTCGTAAAGTAATGCACACTGTGAAATAGATTTGAAAAATAGGCATATGATAGAAGAGAAGTATTCAGCTCAATGTGATGATAGGGGTGCTACAGGGAAAACTACCTATAAAAGTGTTCACTTGAGATGTGATATGAGTATTTACCTCAAAGCAGTGCTCTCGAGAGATTCATTACGGGACATTATTAACATGAGATTTAAAACCCCTTAAGATGATACATCATGTATTGTAACCTTTGTTCAGATATAAGTTAAGAGAGAAGAGACACCCGAAGAGGATTCTAAAGATAAGAAGAAGTTTCCTGATTATTACGTAATTGTGAGAGGTTAAGAGATGACATGGTATCAATATGTAACAAAAGATTCACATGTTTGATTTAATAATGCGGGTATAGAGGTAATGACTATACGATTAAGATTATGGGAAGAGGTAACGATAAGGACGAAAGGTATCTAGACTAATTGAGCAAGAAAAAGGATCAACGAGTTCAAGTATCAAGGAGGATCATATCAGGAGAGTGACTCACTTATATCTCTTGAAAGGATATTCCTGAGGTGTCAAGGGAGTATTGTAACCGAGAGTCATTACTAAGACGGAAACTTATTTTCAACTATTCAAAGGGAAGGTTATAGATTGTGCATGTCAGAGGATTATAATGATGACTCCAAGAAGGATGTACGCTGCGGACTATGCGATCTGAATAAAAAGTAGGAGTAGACCTATAACAACTAGAAGTGAGAACAAAAGGAACCAATATGAGATGGTAAACCTACCCAATGGAAAGACGACTCTTATTCTATAGTGTTACTGGAAAGATAACTCTAAAAGAAGAAAAACTCGACCTAAGCTTCAAGTGTAGATGGATATAGTAAGTTGCAGTCAATTACGAAAGTAGCTAAATTATGACCACTTTCTTTGGAAACTCAATATTAGCAGATGTCAAGTGGGGAATGGTATTAAGTTAAGCAAAGAGAGGCACAGCATGATAGACGAGTTCTAGTTAGAATTGATTCCTTATAAGATCACCATAACTAGTATACTTATGCAGGACTAGTTTAACATTCAAGGACGAATGTTCTAAAGGGGGGAAGGATGTTACATCCTATGTTTTCATACGTTGGAAAGCATGCGAGTTAAATGACATTATTAACGAAGATGAAGTTATCCCCCAAGCTTATAGGTGGTTAGAGTGATAGTACAGATGTATCGTAAGGATTAGAAGTTAAAAAAATCGAAGAAAATAAGCTTCGTCAAGGTTCGATATTTATTTGAATGAAATACGGTCCAAGCTATAATATCCCGTATTTTGGACCAGGAAATTGAACTGTACAACATGAGCAAATTTACCGGAGCCCGGAGAATTTAGTCATATTCAAGCATGAAAATCAAGAACTCGGTGCATTCAAGAAATGAAGTCCCAAAATGATTTAAGACAAAAAAGTGTGACGGCGATAATTGAAAATAATATTTTATGTGTGGCAAATGAGGCTATGGACTAGTATTATATCACATGGTCATGGTAATGGGTATGTGGAGTATGTTAAAGGTGATCACTATTTAAGCAAATTGAGATCAAGAAATTAATTATATGCGTAATCCGATAAATGAGGGGTTATAGTGGAAGACAAGAAATTAATTATGATTCTTGGATAAATATTATCTGGACAAAGTGTCCACGTGTAGCACTAATAGGCGGGCAGCAGTGTATTACATATATGCACATGGGCCTGTCATGGTAATGGGTATGTGGAGTATGTTAAAGGTGATCACTATTTAAGCGAATTGAGATCAAGAAATTAATTATATGCGTAATCGGATAAATGGGGGATTATAGTGGAACACAAGAAATTAATTGAGATTCTTGGATAAATATTATGTGGACAAAGTGTCCACGTGTAGCACTGATAGGCTGGCAGCAGTGTATTACATATATGCGCATGGGCTTAAGGAGGCAATACTAAGTGATGACTATTTAAAAAGCACTAACTACCAAGTGACATGTGTAAAGGTGATGAAAATTATAATTCTATCCAAATCTTTGAGAATGAATTGGAGAAACAAATGGAAAGATAGATCTACCTCATTACATGAAGTAATACATGCATCAATTTCATTTCTTGAAAATTATTCATACACAACAAAGATTGATGGGGCAACAACGTGAGCTCCTGTTAGCAAACAAAGTGTTTTCTTCATTTCAAGGATGAAACATGTAAATATTTCTCAAAGCACAACGTACGGTTTTTGCTCTCTACTTCGATCTCGTTGTTCCGTTATCGTGTTGTTGAATTCTGGTTTTCTTCGAAGGAAAGTAATGTGGAGGAAGATCATTTCTTGGCATATAAGGTAAGAACTATTCACTCCTAGGTATATTTAAATTCATCCTGGTCATAGCTAAATTTTGATATGGGAACTACGAAATTAATTGCAGGAAATCGGATAAGTTATTGTTGTTATTGTAGTGTGGGCTGTTTTAGGTATATCTTTGGGTTGGGATGTGGCTGGAAATTGTTGGAGTAACTTAAGTATATTGTTGTTTTTGTCATTGATATGTATTTTGAAGGAAAGGAAAATTGGAGAAGTGTGTTTGATAATCGTATCCGGGCTTGTCGGTCGTCGTGAAATGTTTATGGTTTGTTGCTGCTACATGGTATCTTGTTACTGATTTATATACTTGATGGATTGTTTTGGTTGCTGTTGTTGATATATGGAGTTTGGGAAAATGAGAAGAACAGGGGAGATACTGCCCGTTTTATTTTAGGATAAGTTAAATTTTCATTATACGATTAAGAGAATCGTTTGTATAATTAATGATAGTATCATTGTTGTTAGATATAGATTGTGGAGCAGATACAAGTTGAGTTCTTGAGCTGATGGGATAAGCCAAGGCATGTTAAGGCTGTCCCTTCTTTCATTTTGGCATGATCCTTATGATATGAACGAACAAATGAATGAGCGAGCTTCCATATTACTCTACTCTTAGAAGCATTAGGAGTACTTTAGTCTTTGATGGTCCTATACCCTTTTTATGATTGTTCCTTCTATTCTTGGGCCTTGAGATTCATACATTGATGATGTTAGCTCAAAAGGCGTCTATCGGTAGCAGTACGACCTTATGTCACTCCGAGAGTTCTAGTTACTCATTATGCTTATGCATTGCATTTATTATACATATGCATATTGACCCTTGACCAGAAGGCATTATATACGCGTATATTATATGTATATGGGGTATGGGGAAAGGGATAGGCGTTATATACGCATTACCACCTGATCAGCTAGTGCACAGTGATGATGATGATGATATATGGATCGGGCTTTAAGTTCATCTTTATATGATATATGGATCGGGTCGTACGTTAATCAGCACTAAAATATGGTATATGGATCGGGCTGTACGTTCCACAACACTAACAGTTATATTATGACTTATGCATATCATACGCCCTCAGAGGCACTTCAGCTAAGCAGAGTTATACAGATATGTTCAGATATTCAGTCCTACGGATGCATTCGGATAGCCAGTTGATATTATGAGTCTCAGATTCTCTTCATGTTTCTTATGTATATGCTACTCTTATGCTTTACATACTCAGTACATTATCCGTACTGACTCCCTTATTATTCGGGGAGGTAACTTTTCATCCCCGCAGGTCTGCAGATACAGGTTGGTGATCCATCTATTAGGGTGTCAGCTCAGTGGATGAAGTTGATGCCCTCCGTTTGTTCCGGAGATGCCAAGAGTCAGCATGGTCTTTTGTATATATATAGATATGTACACGCATAGGTTTATGGGTATGGCGGGGCGCTATCGCGGCCACGTTATGTTATGTTTCCAGTAGAGGCTTGTAGATAGTTATGTACAGTCAGATGATGTCCAGACTTGGGAGTTCGTATGTTGTCACAAGTGGTTATGATAGCCTTACCGGCTCATACAGTATGTCCAGTATTGTCACACATGGGTCTTTTAGGACAGTTGATACATGCATGTTTCTATGAGTTTATTGAGAGTCATATGACGGCCTTATTGGCCCACCTTTGCTTATATTATTATCACAGATCTATGTCAGTTGGTACTTGACTAGTACGGTCAGGTGCTCGTTATGGCCCTTCAGTTTAGGTCGTGACATGAAACAACACTATTGGTGGAAGAGCATGAAGGTTGATAATTCTAACTTTGTAGCTAAGTGTCTAAACTGTCAACAGGTGAAGGCTGAACATCAAAGGCCTGATGGCTTGGATCAAAACATTGAGATTCCTCAATGGAAGTGGGAGATGATAAATATGGATTTTGTTGCAGGTTTACCCCGCAAAAGGGTCAAGTATGATTCGATTTGGGTGATCGTGGATAGACTCATGAAGTCTGCCCATTTTCTTCCAGTGAAGACGTCATATGTCGCGGCGGATTACGCCAAGTTATATTTGAAGGAGATTGTTAGGTTGCACGGTGTTCCGGCATCCATTATATCTGACAGAGGTATGTAATTTATTACTATTTTTGGTAGACGTTTCAAGAAGGTTTGGGGACTACAGTGAAATTGAGCACTACCTTGCATCCTCAAACTGACGGGCAGGCAGAGAGAACTATTCAAACTTTGGAGGATATGTTGCATACTTGCGGAATCGATTTTGGAGGAAGTTGGGATGAACACCTACCTCTGGTGGAATTCACTTACAACAATAGCTATCAAGCGAGTATTCAGATGGCTCCTTATGAGGCTCTTTATGGGAGGCGTTGTCGGTCTCCAATTGGTTGGTTTGAACCAACGGAAGTAGAGTTGTTGGGTCCCGATTCAGTTCATGAGGCGATTGAGAAGGTAAATCTTATTGTGCAGCGACTGAAGACCGCTCAGAGTAGACAAAAGTCTTATACGGACATGAGGTGTAAGGAATTGGAATTTGCTGTTGGTGACAAGGTTTTCTTTAAAGTATCAGCTATGAAGGGGGTAATGCGTTTTGGTAGAAAGGACAAGCTTAGGCCTCACTATATTTGTCCTTACGATATTACAAAAAGGGTTGAAAAGGTAGCTTACGAGTTGAGATTACCGGCTGAGATGTCTATGGTCCATCCGGTGTTTCACATTTTGATGTTGAGATTGTACAAACCTGATACTTCCCATATGTTGCATCGTGAAGATATTAAAATTGATGAAGCTCTGTGTTATGAAGAAGAACCAGTTCAGATTTTAGATCGTCAAGTTAGAAGGTTGAGAACAAAGGATGTAGCGTCGGTTAAAGTGTTGTGGCGAAACCATAATACCAAGGAAGCTACTTGGGAAGCAAAGGAGGACATGAAGAAAAGATATCCTCACTTGTTCCCTATGGCAGGTATGAGCTAGCATTTTAATTATGCGTAGATGAATCGTTGTGTTGTTTGAAACAACTTGTGGTTTAGTGAATTCTTTCTAGGCTACGATTCTCATTCGAGGACGAATGATCTTAAGGGGGGAATAATATAACACTTCGTAAATCCGAGTTAAGTGTGAAAGTGTCTTGGAGAATTGGACTTTACTGTTTTTGTTAAATGTAAAACACGGCCAAGAATACGGCCCATATTTTGAAATACGGTTCGTATACCTTGGGCGTATTTCACCCAGGCTCACTATTTTTGGCTATCATAAAATACGACCAGAGTTTACTGCCTGTATTTTGAAATACTGCCCGTATTTCTAGACGTATTTCACCTGTTCCCTAAGACTGCTCACTGTTTTCATTATTGTTAAATACAGCCACAGAATATGGCCCGTATTTTGAAATACGGTCCGTATTTCTTACCGTATTTCACCAGCCGCCAGCTGTGTATCTAAATATTCAGTTAATTTTATGAATTATTCTTATTCTCATAACCCTAAGGAGTAAAACCTTTTCTCCAAGTCTCCAAACCTTAAGGTAAGAATATCTTTAACATTATTTACAATCCTAGCATTAAACCCATGATTCTTAACACAATTCTTGAATGAAAAACCTAGGGTTTGCAAAGTAATCCTCCTCAAGGTGACTCAAGCTAGGGTTTTGGGTGTTCTTCGTTGTAAAAGTAAAATGTTGAATTATGTAAGGCTTAATTAAGGTATACCTCTTTTGAAAATCTGATTTTGGATTGCATGACTTCTTTTAGAAAGTTCTTTATTGAATAAAAAGGTGAACTTCTCATATTTTGAAACCCAAATTCATGTTTTTATCATGGTTGGTGTGTGTGAGGGGGCAAGCCCACATTAGACCTTAATTGTACTATACCCTATATGTTACACCCCTCGCTTTCGTAGTAGTCGAACCTATGGTTTCCTAGTCGGGTATGCCTTTGGAATAGAGACCTGAGCCAGAGTTGAGAGGTAAAAAGTGCCTTACCCCGTGTACGAGGGTACTAATAGAAATTCTTGGCAATTTAAAGAGTTAGAAGTTGAACGAATCGAATCGACGCGATCTGAACTGAATCAGAAAAATCTGTAGAACACCAGCCATCGTCGACGGGTCGTCAACACGGTCGACCGACCGTCGATGTACAGCCTCGACAGGGTCCCGCAGCCTTGCATCTGTAGGCACAGGTCGACCCGCTCGTCGAACCGGACAGCTATAGCCTTTTTGGCTTCCAAGTATAAATAGGTGGTTCACGACCTGATTTCATATTTTCCTCCATTCCAAATTAGAAAAATCCTAATATATTCTCTCCCAATATTTTCCATCATATTAGTGAAGATTTGACAAGACCCGGACCCCGTAAACCCAAGCTTGTGAAGAAGAAGGTTGCTTCTAGGGTTTCTTCAAGGTTGTAAAGCTAGAGAAGTTGGAGTTGAAGTGATTCTTGGGATTTTTTACCCCTCAAGACTTGCAAGCTCGAGAGGTAGAAGTTGGACGATTGAGTATACTTCAAGGTATGTTAAGGCCATTTCTTCCATCTTTTGGCATGATCATATGATATAATCCAACAAGCGAGTAAGCGAGCTTCCATATTTCTCTACTCTAAGAAGCATTAGAAGTACTTCAGTCTTTGATGTTCGTGTACCCCGTTTATGAGTGATCCTTCTGTTCATGGGTCCAGTCTTATGTAGCCAGCTCTGTGCATACAGTTTATTCATGCATTACATTCATTATATATTTATGTGCATTGACCCATGACCAGAAAGCGTTCTATACGCGAATATTAGATATATGTAAAGTATGAGAAGAGACATAGGCATTATACATGCATTACCACTATGATGATGATATTAATTATGGCCGCAGAGGAGCCGATATGATATGATGAGATGCCATAGAGGCTTTACAGGCATTATATACGCACATACATCAGGCGTTATATATGCACACACATATAGATGCATGACCATCATTGATAGGCATGAGCATGCATATTATGTGCCCACAGAGGCATTGTCAGTTATACAGATTTAGGTAGATACTAGTTCATACAAGTACATGCGCGTCACTATTTCATTTTATGAGTTCGGATCTTATCCATGATTCTATATATATATATATATATATATATATATATATATATATATATATATATATATATATATATATATATATATATATATATATATATATATATATATATATATATATATATATATATATATATATACATATATATATATATATATATATATATATATATATATATACATATATATATACATATATATATATATATATATATATGTTATTATTATGCCTTACATATTCAGT
Source organism: Lycium ferocissimum (assembly GCF_029784015.1). Lineage (NCBI taxonomy): Eukaryota > Viridiplantae > Streptophyta > Magnoliopsida > Solanales > Solanaceae > Lycium > Lycium ferocissimum. The sequence continues at coordinate 9,979 of NW_026713657.1, read as the reverse complement.
ACATTATCCGTACTGACTCCCCGTTGCTCGAGGGCCTGCGTTCATGCCCGCGGGTACAGGGTGACGTAGAAGGTGGTCCAACTCGGTAGGATCTCTAGATCTAGCAGTTGGTCGAGTCACGCTCCATTTGATCCCGAGCTACGGTCGCCGCTTGGTATGCCACCCTTTTGAGATGTGTATGCATATGGGTATGATGGGGCCTTGTCCCGTCCTTTCTACAGCTTTCATTCCAGTAGAGGTCTGTAGAGAGTTGTATGTAGTAGTCAGACGATGTAGCCTTGTCGGTTTCTATTCTTTTATGTACAGTATATGTAGCAGCCTAGCCGGCTTGCATTGTTCTTCCGCATGTTATGTATATATATGCAGATTGTACAGAGTTCAGATGTTTTCCTCTTATGAGATCAGTTTATGCCATTTATGGGCCTTTGATGTTCAGTATGTTTCAAATACGTGTTTAGGGGTGTTTGTTCACTAGAGGTCAGACACTCTTCACGACTCATCGGTTTGGGTCATGACAGAAGTGGTATTAGAGCAGTTCCGTCCTAGGGTTGTCTACCGACCATGTCTAGTAGAGTCTTCTTTATGAGTGTGTTGTGCACCACACTTATAAACAGGAGGCAATAGGAGGAGGCCCATTCTCTTGTCTCGATGCTATCCAATTATTATACCATAAAACCGCCACATCCCGGAGTCTATATGATGCAACTCCACGGATTCGGTCTCGGAAGCATGAATAATCCGCAACGTTCTCAACATTTCATCAATAAAGCCTTACGGGTCTTCGTCCGGCTTTGACCCAAAGAATTCCGGAGGATTTAAACTCATGAAGTCACGGGCTCTAGTACTAGCTGACCGATCACTTGGGCCCGAATTTTGCCGTTGTGCCTGGGCGGCAACCAACTGTGTCAAAAAATGAATGGCCTCGGTCACTTGTTGACCCGAAGTAGCCGGTGGAGGAACTGGAGGCATAGGAGCTGGAACTGATGCCCCTTCTTGGTCTTCCGTAATAGGCGAAGTAGTGGAGGCATTAGATAGAGCCGCATGATGTGACTCACCCTCATCTATATTCATAGGCGGCTCTCTTTCTGCCCGCCTTATTGTCGTAGTCTTGCCCTTCTGGGCGGCTTTAGCTTTCCCTTTTGGCGGCATTTCTAAAATCACAACACACTATTAGGGAGGATAAAATCTTATACACGGCTCTATCGCACGATCTCATAAGAAGAAAGATGGTCATTTTTCCTAAATGCCCTGTAGCCTCCTTATTTATTAGCGTGGCGCGCAACACACCATAAACAAGACTCTACTAGAAACAGCTCGTAGACACGCCCTGGACCGAACCGCGATACCACTTTTGTCATGACCCGAGCTACGGGCCATGACGGTATCCGGGCTAACCACCGAACACCCCCCCCCCCCCCCCCCGGCCATTTTGTTACTTATCTGCTCTCATTCATAATATATACTCATAATCATAGAAAACTATCATCATTTAAAACATATTTACTTTTATAAACATAAGCCCTTCGGCTATCAAAATAATATATATACATGCATATACATGAAGACTATGGGACCATACTACCCACACTGCGTATCTACGAGCCTCTACTAGAGTACTAGACATATGGACGGGACAGGACCCCGTCGTGCCCAAAATATATGCACACAAAATACTGTCTCAAAATAGCACCTCCGGAATAAAGGAGGGCTCCTGTAAATCTGCTGATAACTCCTATGGATCTGCACCGTCTCCCTGTCTACCTGTGGGTATGAACACAACGTCTAAAGAAAAAGACATCAGTACGAACATTGTACTGAGTATGTAAGGCATAAACAATAATGAAACATCAATGAAATGAGGAGCAATCTGTAACTGACTGAATCATAAGAGAAATAGTGCATGCTGGCTTACTATCATAATCATCATCATGTCATGTATGCATAAATATATATAAGCTGCCCGACCATATAGGTACGGTGTGATAATCAATAACATTAGCATTAGCCTGCGTCCAGGCCTCCCGCGTTCGGGGTATCATCTCATGCCGCCCACTAGTGGTGTCTGCCCATGCCATCTGGCCATGGTGTATAGCTGCCCGCCTTGGCGGTGACTGCCTGGCCATATAGGCGCGGTATAATATCATCATATGCTCATCATAATACATTTATCATAACTCATCATAATGCATGCATAAGGACTCATAGATAACAATACTTTATCGGGGTAACACAAGGTCATGGACCCCCGATTTCATTATGGAGCATTCATAAGTATTCACATTGAAGGAACAAGCATAAGGTGAGTGTATATAATGATCAACATCAATAGATTATAAATAGCATCATATCATGGGCTATAGCTTCTTTAGACTTAAACTTATCATCATCATTAACGTACTCATAATGCATCTCTTATTTCATATAGCTATTCATGAACATAGACTCTTAGCTTTTCGAAATATAGGACATTCATGAGAAACGAGGAAATTCAAGCCATAAGATTCATGCCTTAGAAAGAAAGGACTAGCCTCACATAACTTTGTCGTTTAACTATTCTATCGCTTGCTCGTTCTCCTTTAATGCGCTCGTTATACCTTCAAGGGAATTCGTATCGACATTAGCTAAACAATCATAAGAACGTACTTACTAAGGCTAAAGAAAATTGGGCAGCATTTCCTTTGTTTATACGACTTCCGCCATATTCCATATCAACTCCCAACATTCATACTATCAATCACAATATCATAACAACAATCGTCATTCATTTACGTTATTCGCATTTCATAATTTCACTCCAACTTCTCCATATTCATGACCAAAGTTCACTATCGTATCCTTTCACATACAACACTTATTCCATATTCTAAATGTCATTTATAACGTATTCATAATCTCAACATATCCATTTTCATGATTCATTCCAACTACTACTCATTCATGACACTATTCACCCATTTATGACCCATTTTCTATACTCTTTTACAATTCAAGTGTTTCATCTTATTAATACTTCAAACAACATAGAAAGATCATGAAACTCACCTTATATGATGGAGGAATAAGCCTTGAATGGTAATACACTTCTTGCACCAAAACCCTATTTCACCTCTCTTGGGATTTCTTGGTTTGGATGACTTTAATGTGTTTCTAACTCTTGATTCTTGTTGGTTTGATGAAGTTGATCATCAATTTCCTTTGAATTCTTGTGGTTGAAGTGTATGGAAATGTTCTAGAGGTTTCTTGAATGGTGGAGATGAAAAATGAAATGAATTGAAATGAAGGAGAGGTCCCTTATATTATTTGAGTTCAGGCCCGACTGGAATATACGAACCAACATACGGTCCGTATAATTTTTACTGGCCGTATGTTTGGACCGTATATTTGGTCCAGTGAAGCATACCATATTGGGCTGAATCTACTGTTGGACATACAGTCCATAGATTTTATACGGCGCATGTACGGCCGTATGTTGCCCAGTTTTCCGAGACTTGTTCTCGTCGACTCGTTTGATCTCCGATCCTTATGGAACCTTCTTAATACTTGTTTAACACCTCAATACCAATCTAGGGGATGTTATAACTCTTCCTCAAGGCATTGGTAAAACATCATTAACTCAATACTCGTAAATCATGTCCGACACACACAACTTATAACTCGCTTTCCTTAACAAGTTTCTTTCCTTAACTCGAATGTCTTTGGAAATCTTAATTAGGGCCATCAAATACTATTTCTTACTTATCAAAACATCGTATACGTCGTACACTTTGTTAGTCTATTCACTGTACGCTAACGAAAACTTTTCCGAGGTGTAACATGCCCCGTACTCAGCGAAAGTGTAATTCGATATGGGTTATAGTTGATAGGCTTATAAAGTCAGCTCACTTTCTGCCTGTCAGAACTACTTATGCAGTCGAGGATTATGCAAGGCTTTATCTTAAGGAGATTTTAAGACTTCATGGTGTTCCTACAACCATTATTTCATATAGTGGAGTACAGTTCACAGCCAAATTCTAGAAGTCTTTTCAGTAAGGATTGGGGACTCAGGTGAGTCTTAGTACTGCATTCCCCCCCCCCCCCCCCAGATAGATGGACAGGCAGAGCGTACTATACAAACCCTTGAGGATTTGCTTAGGGCTTGTGTACTTGACTTTCAAGGTAGTTGGGATGATCATTTGCCTCTTATCGAGTTTGCATATAACAACAGTTACCATTCCAGTATTCAGATAGCTCCTTATGAGGCCTTATATGGGCGGAGATGTAGATCGCCCATAGGGTGGTTCAATGTTGGGGAGAATCGGTTAAGTGGGAAGCCCGACTTAATTCGATGCAGAAGGGTGATAAGGTGAAAGTGGTTAGAGAGAGGTTGCTAACAGCTCAGAGTCGACAGAAATCCTATGTGGATAATCGGTGACTTAAGTTAGAGTTCGAGATAGGCTATTGGGTGTTCCTGAAAGTTTCACCTATAAAGGGAGTGATGAGGTTTGGCAAGAAGGGTAAGTTGAGCCCTCGATATATTGGGCCATATAAGATCATTCGTATAGTGGGCACAGTGGCATATGAGATAGAATTGCCTTGTGAGTTAGAGTCGGTACATCCAGTATTTCATGTATCCATGCTTCGTAAGTATATCAGAGATCCTTCAAGAGTGGTACCAGGGGATGATATCCAGGTGACCGAGCAGTTATCATACGAAAAAGTTCCAGTGGCTATATTGGACAGTCAGGTCCGTTAGCTGCGGACCAAGGATGTAGCTTCGGTTAAAGTTTTATAGAGGAATAAGAATGTTGAGGAAGTGACTTGGGAAGCTGAAGAGGCAATAAAAACTAAGTATGTCACGACCCAACCTGAGGGCCGTGACGAGCACCCGGTGCTAGCCCACCCGGGCACCCCTTAACATACTTATACATCCCATTCTAGGTGAGCCACATAATTATGTCATACTTCTCATTCATCATCATTCTAGTCTCGTTGAGCGACAACATATCTATATCATTGATAACATCTATGCTCATATAAATGTACATGCACCGACAAGGCGATCAAAACAACATCCCAAAATATAGGACGACAAGGCCGAACATATCTAATCATATACACAATGTCTACGAGCCTCTAAGAAGGGTACATCATATCATAACATATGGGCGGGACAGGACCCCGCCGTGCCCATAAATATATACACAAAAGAATCTATACCAAAAGCTACAGCTCCGAATGAAATGGAGCCCTGCTATGTAGTCCCTGAGAAAATACAGCTATGGATCAAGTCTGTCTCCCGGCCACTGCGGGCATGACGCGGCGTCCACAAACAAAAGGACGTCGGTACGAATAATGTCTTAGTATGTAAAGCATGATCAATATCAATATGGAAGCATAATGGATAACATATGGAATACATAAAATGGGAGATAATGGCGTCATCATCATAGCGCTTACCTGCTTTCCATAGGTACGTTCCATTTCTATTTCGTACTCGCGTACATACATTCGCATTCTTCCTCACTTACCTTTCGTATCTATTTCCATATTCGTATTCATGTCTCCTTTCATGTTCCTACTCATATCATATACATTGCATATACACATACCTTAATTGGCGCTCACATGGTCTTAACATATTCGTACTCCAATTGATGTCATATACATAGCATAATCGTATTCATATAGATGTCATACATATAGCTTATTCGTACTCATACAGATGTCATACATATAGCTTATTCGTACTCATATAGATGTCGTACATATAGCTTATTCGTACTCATATAAATGTCATACATATAGCTTATTCGTACTCATATAGATGTCATACATATAGCTTATTCGTACTCATATAGATGTCATATACATAGCTTCTTATATAGCGTACCCGACCACGAAGGTTCGGTGTTTCACGTACCTGGCCCTACCAAGGCTCAGTGCCTGGCCCTACCAAGGCTCAGGGTTATTCGTACCCAACTGCAGTGGTGCGCGCGCGTTATTATATATGGATGTGCATATTCATTATATTCTACCCGGCCTTATAAGCTCGGGGTTCACAATAGCCTCTCATGGGCGCACATACATATATACATATACATATCTATCATATTCTACCCGGCCATATAAGCTCGGGGTTCACTATAGCCTCTCATGGGCACACATACATACTAGCTCTTATCTATCCCTTAGCCTTCTTACTATCGTCATTCATTACATTCTATCCTTAGAGTATTACTCGTCGCATAAGGAACTTAGTACAATCATATCATCTGAGCATTATTTGCTTAATAACTTCTCGAGCTGGGATCACTAGAGAGTATCATGAACTCATAAGAAGATGAACATTTGGCCAAAGAACCATGCCTTATGAAATAAGGGTTAGCCTTACATACCTTTTTGTGCAACTATTCTATCTCTTGAGCGTTCTTCTTCAAAGCTCACGTTTTACCTTCATTGAAGTGCATACTCATATTAGATGATGGATAGCTTTAGCATTCATAGCTAATTCTAGAGAAATTCGGACAGCATCTCCTTAATTTATACGACTTCCTTCGTATTACATATCAACTCTCAAACATTAATAACAACATTCGCAATATCTTCACAATAGCCTTTAGTCATCTATATTACTCTTACTTCACAATTCACTACAATTTTCCATATTCATAGTCATAACTCGACAATACGTTCATTCACATACAATGTCATTTTCCACACTCTCAATAGCATTTATAACATGATTATATTCATAAAGCATCAAGAATCATCACTCGTTCCAAACGTTTTCTAAAAAGTGCTACTATTCACACATTCATGACCCATTACTTATATTCTTTTGTAATCCAAGTATTTCAACTTCCAAATACTTTAAACAACATGGAAAAATCATAAAACTTACCTTAGATGGTGTAGGATTGAACCTTGGTTGCATATACCTCACTTGAGCCAAACCCTAGATTTCCTTTCACTTGAATTCTTTGCTTTTGATGAACTTTCATGGGTTCTCTTACTTTGATTCACTTGGCTTGATGATAACAACCTTAGATTTCCTTTGAATTCTTGTTCATGAAATTTATATAAATCCCTAGAAGTCTTAGAGAGAAGTAGAGATGTTGGGAATGAAATAATGAAGTTGGAAACTCATTTAAAGACTTGTAACATTTCGATCGGGTGTTCCACGGACCATTCCACGGTCCGTGGAACCTAGTGTGGTCCGTGAAATTGGTTGTGGTTCATGACCGATCAGTTGTCTTCTCTCTGGTGTTCCACGGACCCATCCACGGTCCGTGGAACACACTGGCCGTGGAACTGGCCGTGAAACTCACTGCCACATCAAGTTTGATCCTGTCGTCTCGTTTGATCTCCCATCCTTATGGAACCTTATTAGCACTTGTTTATCACTTCATTAACAATCTAAGGGGCATTATAACTCTTCCCCAACACATCATTAAGTTTTCATCAACTTACTACTCATAAAACCTTTCCGATACTTATCGTATACATGGCCTTCTCTTGGCAACTTTCTCATCTAACATCGAATGTCTTTCAAATCTTATTTAGAGTCATCAAAGGCTATTTCTTACTTATTGAAATATCGTATACTTCATATTCCTCATTAGCCTACTCACAGTGCATCAACGGAAAATTTTCCGATGTGTAACATTCTTCCCCCCTTAGGAACATTCGTCCTCGAATGTTAAGCACTCGGGGATTCTACAAAAATTTCGCCAGAGTTCCCTTATAATATGGCACTACCGCCCTGTCACAACAACCCATAATATCAATGCCTTACAGGGCCACAACATGATAGCAATATAATTTGGCCACACACGACCCGAATGCATAAAAGGAAAGCGTACATACCTTACGATCTTGGCGTTTCATCTTGGCCCTCTTCCGGGGGCTGAAATAGGTGCGGATATTTGGATTTCATGATTTCCTCCGCTTCCCATGTCATCTCTTCTCGATTATTATTTCTCCACATAACTTTCTAAGCAGGCCACTTCTTTGTTTCTAAGCCTCCGTACTTGCCTATCTAATATGGCAATGGATTTTTCATCATAAGCTAACTTTTCTGTCACTTGAACATCCTTTAATGGGACGATCCTAGTAGGATCTCCAACACATTTACGAAGCATCGAGACATGAAAAACTGGATGGACTGACTCCAAATCAGGAGGTAGATCTAATTCGTAAGCTACCTTGCCTACTTTGCGCACAATTTCATAAGGCCCCGATATACCGGGGACTAAGTTTCCCCTTTAGCCAAATCTCATAACGCCTTTCATTGGCGACACTTTCAAGAATACCCAATCCTTAACTTGGAACTCTGGGTCCCTTCGACGATTATCGCATGGGGACTTTGTCGACTTTGGGCTGTAACAATCGATCTTGTATAAGCTTGACTTTCTCTATGGCTTGTTGGACCAAGTCCGGCCCTATCAATTTAGCCTCTCCTGTTTAAAACCACCCAATCGGGGATCTACACTTTCGCCCATACAAGGCTTCGTACGGTGCCATTTGAATGCTAGAATGATAGCTATTATTGTAAACGAATTCAATGAGTGGCAAATGATCATCCCTAATTTCCCACAAATCTATCATACATGCCGTAACATATCCTCGAAAATTACGAATGGTACGCTCGGCTTGTCCGTCAGTCTGTGGATGAAATGCCGTGCTAAGGCTCACTTGAGTCCCCAAACCCTCTTGGAAGGACTTCCGAAGTGTTTGTCGTAGGTACCTCTATCGGAGATAATAGATCTTTGGAACACCATGAAGTCGCACTATCTCTTTAACATAGGGCTTTGCATAATCTTCTACCACATACGTCGTTCTGACTAGCAAGAAATGAGCTGACTTAGTGAGTCTATCCACAATCACCCATATGGAATCATACTTGCGTCGAGAACGGGGTAAACCTGTAATGAAGTCCATGTTAATCACTTCCCATTTCCAAGTTGGAATTTCTATCGCTTGTAACAATCCGCCCGGCTTTTGGTGCTCTATTTTCACTTGTTGACAATTGGGACATTGAGCTACAAACTCCGCTATATCTTTCTTCATCCCATTCCACCAATACATGGATTTAAGATCATTATACATTTTTGTTGCTCCGGGGTGGATAGAATAACGGGAACAATGAGCTTCTCTCAATATTTGGTGGCGTAATCCTGCTACATTTGGGACACATAATCTGCCTCGACATCGGAGAACTCCGTCTCCTGTAATCTCAAATGGTGACTCCTCTTTCTGAGGGAGTGTATCTCTGTACTGCACTAGCATGGGATCTTCGTATTGTCGCTCTTTCACTTCCACTACTAGCGAAAAGCTATTTGAATCGAATGGTAGTTCCCCTGGCTTGCGAGTCCCACTTACTCGAACTCTAGGCTAGCTAGCTGGATTTCACGAGTCATTTCTCGTTTCTCTGATTGTACATCACATAAACTTCCCATAGATACGCGGCTAAGGGCGTCGGCCACAACGTTGCCCTTCGGGGTGATATAGAATATCAACATCATAATCTTTTAACAATTCTAACCATCGTCGTTGCCGCAAATTCAACTCTTTTTGCTTGAAGATATACTGAAGGATCTTGTGATCGTTGTAAATATCCGCATGCACACCATATAAATAATGTCTCTATATCTTTAATGTATGAATCACTGCGGCTAATTCAAGATCATGGGTTGGATAATTCTTTTCATGTTTTCACAATTGCCTTGAAGCATATGCAATCACCTTGCCATGTTGCATCAATACTGTTATATCCCGTATTTCGTACATTGGAACAATCCGGATTAACTATGGTGAGTGAGGGACCAAACCATTTCGGGATACAAAGTCGGGACTTTTGACCTTCGATTTTATTTTAAGACATAAGTTGTTCATGAATTTGTTGGTATGGAACACTTAGGAAAATTTGGGACCAAAATTGGAATTAGTGGAACTTGAAAATCATGCAATTATATTGCGGCAGTGGGTAATGGTCATTTGA
>NW_026713656.1:0-26294 GCF_029784015.1 Lycium ferocissimum | reverse complement strand
AAACAACATGATTGTCAATTTTAAGCACGTTAATAAGGACCTTCCAATGGTTGGAACTTTGCTATAAGAAAATAATTTTGTGATCGCTATTCATGGTCTTCCATTTTAGCTTGCCTTGGCCGAATATAGCTCCTTTGATTTTCTCCAAGTTTCTTGAATTTTTTAAGGTGAGAATGATGAAGATGATTTGTTAGTCATCTTCTAATCACATATATAAAACATCCATGTGGCCTATGGCCCACACCCACGTGGCCGTCACTTGGCCATTTTTATTTCATAAATTTTAACTTTCCAATATTCAACTTTTAAACCCAAATTTTCCTTAATGCTCCATGCCAACAAAATCATAAGCAACTCATGTCTTAAAACAAAATCGTAGTTAAAAGTCTCCACTTCGCCTCTAATAGTCTTGTCCTTAACTTATCATGGTTAACTCGGATTGTCCCGATGTACCAAACACGGGATATAACATAAAGCATATAAGCGGGGCTGTGTGGCACCTGAAGTAGATGACCCCCCTCGGCCTCTACCTCGGCTTTCGGAATGCGGGAGAATGCCTTTGTGGGACGTCGAAGATGAACTTTCTTTGCGGCCCCATCGGGCTGAACCCCGCCTCGCCATATCTCGAAGGGCATAATCTCGCATCAAAGTGTCTGTCCGTCCACAAATATAACAAGCATACGTGCCTGGCGACATGGCCCTAAGTGCAATTTTACCGGGGTCGCATCGGGGAACAGTGGGTCTCCTTGGCCGTAATCTCCCCCAAACTAAGAACACCGGGGCCTCGAACTCGGCCCCGTCCGAACGGAAAGAGTGGTCAAATCTCCACACTTTGTAGAATCGAGGAGGTGCACTCGTCACCGATCGGGCTCGAGTGCCTAGAATAATATGCACCTTGATCCTCTCTATAATCACCGCTCGTGCCCATAGATGCGGCCGCTTGCTTTGCCTCTATCAATATCACGATCACCCCTCTGGAGGTTGTTGCCATTCTTCATTTTGAGCGCCCAGGCTTGAATGCGGGGAAATGTCCATCCCATCTTGTAATGAAGCCATTAAGCAATCTTTAAACAAATATGGCCACAGGCCACTCACAAATCTATGCACCCTATCGCCCATGTCGGCCACCATTGTCAGGGCATATCTAGCCAAAGAATTAAATTGAAGACTATATTCCCGGGCACTCATATTCCCTTGCTTCAAATTTAGGAACCTATCCCGGTGAACCTCGGGTGGCAAATAATGGCGAATGAAAGCATCTACGAATTCTTGCCACACGGGAGGAGGTGCATTCTTTTGCCTCGATGCTATCCATTATTATACCACAAAACCGCCACGTCCCGGAGTCTATATGATTCGACTCCGAATCGGTCTCGGAAGCATGAATAATCCAACGTTCTCAACATTTCATCAATGAAGCCTTGCGGGTCTTCATCAACTTGACCCAAAATTAAGGCGGATTCAAACTCATGAAGTCACGGAGCTCTAGAACTAGTCGAACGATCACTTGGGCCGCATTTTTCCGTTATGCTGAAGCGGCAACCAACCGTGTCAATAAATGAATGGCTTCGGTCACTTGTTGACCCGAAGTAGCCGGTGGAGGAGGCTGGAGGCATGGGGCTGGGCTGAAGCCTGCTTCTTGCTTTCCCCCCCGGCGGAGTAGTGGAGGCATTAGATGAGCCTCGTGGTGTGATTCATCCTCATCTATATTCATTGGCGCTCTCTTTCGCCGCACCTTTTCATCGTAGTATTGCCCTTCCGCGCTTTAGCTTTCCACTGGCGGCATTTGCGAAATCACAACACACTACGTAGGGGAGGATAAAATCTTTATACACGGCTACTATCGCACGATCTCGTAGGAAAAAGATGGTCATTTTCCCAAATGTGCGTAGCCTCTTGTTTATTAGCGTGGCGCGCAACACACCATAAACAAGACTCTCTAGACACGGCTCGTAGACACTTCCTGGACCGAACCGGCCGGATACCACTTACGTCTGACCCGACTACGGGCATGCAGCGGTATCCGGGGCTAACCACCGAACACCGCTCATTCTCGTTACTTATCTCGCTCTCATTCATAATATATATACTTATAATCATAAAAGAACTATCATCATATGACATATTTACTTATGAACGTAAGCCCTTCGTCATCAAAATAATATATACATGCATATACGCCAGAAGACGGAACCATACTACCCTTCATATCTTTTTGTCTCAAAATATAGCACCTCAAGACCGAATAAAGAGCTCCTATAAATCTGGCAGTAAGCTACTATGGATCTGCGTCGTCTCTGTCTACTCCGTGGGCATGAACCGCATCCAAAGAAAACGGACGTCGTACGAACATTGTCATGAGTATATGAGGCATGAATGAAATGAACATAATAGAGAAATCATAAGGCATAAGATGAAGACATAACCTTCGAATGGATACATTTTATACATATATCATACGTAGCATATCATGTGAACTACCATAGCATATACATCATCATACCGTTCATACATCATTATATCATTCATACATCGTCATCGTTAACCCGCGTCTCGGTAATCATCATATGCAGCCCACTAGTGGCGATCGTGTCCGGCCTTCTAGGAGCGGTGGAATCATAGCAGCCCGCCGTAGCGGTGACATGTCCGGCCATTTAGGCACGGTGGAATCGCTAGCAGCCCGCTTTAGCGGTGACGTGTCCGGCCAATTAGGCACGGTGGAATCGCATTGTCGTACATATCATATACTTATCATTATTATTCATCTCATAGGCATATCATGGCTTTATCATAATTTAACATCATTATGCATTCATCATCAAAACATACATTAGAACTTGAGGGCAACTATAGCCGTGTCGGGGTGACATAAGGTCGTGAACCCCTGATTTCGTTATGGAGTATTCATAATCATTGTATCTCACCTTGGAGGAACTAACGTTTTAAGGTGAGTGCACATAAGAGAAACATCAATAATTCGTAGTTAATACCATTAGACTTATAGGCACATCATATCGTAATCCCTAGAATCTTTAGACTTAAGCTTATCATTATCATTATCGTATTCATAATGCACCTCTCATATTATATCTATTCATGAACATAGACTATTTGTTTCCTTGAAGATGGGGAATTCATGAAGAAGAAGGAATTACATGTCATAAGAATCATGCCTTAGAAAGAAAGGACTTGCCTCACATACCTTTGTCGTTTAACTATTCTATTTCTTGCTCGTTGTCCTTTAACGCACACGTTTGCCTTCAAGAGAATTCGTATCGGCATTAGCTACACAATTATATGAACGGGCTTTTTAAAGCTAGAGAAAATTGGGCAGCATTTCCTTTGTTTATATTACTTCCTCCATATTCCATATCAACTCCGAAACATCCGTAATATCATTCATAATATCATAAATAACAATCATCATTTATCTACATTATCCACATTTCACAATTTCACTTCAATTTCCCCATAATCATGGTCGTAATTTACTATTATATTCTTCCATGTATAATGCTCATTCCATGTTCTAAATGTCATTCACAATCTACCTACAATCACAACATATCCATTTTCATGATGCATTCCAAACTACTACTCAACACTAGCACTATTCCCACATTTATGACCCATTTTCTATGTTCTAGTAAAATCCAAGTATTTCAACTTTTCAATACTTCAAATAATATGAAAAGATCATGACACTCACCTTATATGGTGTAGGAATAAACCTTGAGTGGTAATACTCTCCTTACACAAACCACTAGTTCACTTTTCTTGGGATTTCTTGACTTAGATGAACTTTGATGAATTTCTTACACTTGATTTCTTGGTATTGATCTTTGATTTCCTTTGATTTCTTGTGTGAAGAGTGGAGAATATTCTAGAGAGTTCTTGACTTTGTGTGGAATGAGAATGAAATGAAATAATTGAACGTGGGTCTCCTTTTAATGACTTAAAAATCTGATCCCGTCGGGCAATTCTGCGCCCATTTTGACGGGCCGTATAAATTTCTACGGACCGTCAAAATTGTCCGTAGAACTGCCCAGTCAAAAATGGGTCACTGTGACCATTTGACGGCGGGCCGGTCCATTTGACGGACCGTAGGATTTCCTACGGACCGTCAAAAATTCTACGGGGCGTCAAATGGTCCGTAGGATTTCTCTGCTCAGATAGTCTGTCGTAGAATGGCCATAACTTTTTACTCAGACATCACATTGATGAGCGATTTATTGCGTTGGAAACTAGACTCGATGAAATTCAATTTGGAAAAAAGAAACACACAAAAAATCCTCATATTCTAGGAGATATTCCCCCACCAATATGGACCAAAATTTTGTCCGAAAATTTTGCCAAGTTTTACCAAAGTTCCCATAAACTCAATTCCTTTATTTGTTTGTTCTTAAATCCTTATGGAACCTGCTTAACACTTATTTAACACTTCATTAAAAATCCAAGGGGCATTACAACTCTTCTGCAAAACTTCATTAAGTCATCGTTAATTCGATACTCGTAAATCTTACCCGACACATGACATATACCTCACTTTCCTTACCAACTTTCGTCTCCTACTTCAAATGTCTTTGGAAATCTTAATTAGGGCCATAAAATACTATTTCTTACTTATCAAAACACCGTATACGTCTTATCCTTCGACAGCCTATTCAGCACGTACGTTAACGGGAATTTTTCAAGGTGTAACACATGGCTTGTATTTAGCATGTATGTATCTTGTGTCATGGAATGAGAGTAATTATATGATATCATTGCATGAAAACTTGTAAAACATGCTGTATATTTCTTGAAAATATCATAATAGTCATAACTTTCATGGAAGAACCCATAGGATACAAAGCATGGGTTTTTCATCAATTAGGACAGATTCTCATTAACCATAAGGAATTATCAAGAACTTCAATGAAGAATTACTAACAATATCATACATATTATGATCATAGGACATGGGCCTAGGGTTATCATGATCATGGTAGAAACCCTAGTTTTTGTATAACTTCATAATTTATGGAAGAAGGGCGTGCGGAAGAACAATGATGTTCCCGCATATAGATAGAAACTCTACATACCTGGTAACGCTCCAAACTTGTATTAAAAATCTGTTCTTGGAAGGAGAATTCTAATCCTTGGCCTTGGATTCATTTAGGTGGGTTTTCTTGAAAACCCTATGTTAAGAACATGAAATTCCTACTAAAAATTCATGGAAAATAGATGGAATTCACTTAGGATGGTCTTCAGGAGCTTACCTTGATGCTTGGAGAAGTTAAGAGGAGAGAACTTTCGTGTTAGGGCTTGAGAGGAATGAGACTTATGAAATAAAACTGTATCTCCTGTCTTTTAATTGTCTAAGTCGCAGTACACGGTCCGTAACACATGTTACGGTCCGTAACACTGGACCGTAATGCGTGTAAAATTTCCAGTGAGGGTCTGATTTTTGAGGTTGGGTTACGGTGACGTGTTACGGGCCGTAACACGTGTTACGATCCGTAACGATGAACCATCCTTTGGTCCAAGTTACGAGACGGTGATTTTCAAGCCACACCCGTTACGGTATTACAAGATATTTCTGAACTGAAACATATTTTCGATTCCAATACTCTCCTTCTTGGGTTTCTAACCTTCTGAGTCATGAATATGGTTTAGTACGGATTTTACGAGGTGTTACAGCTAACTCATAAATATCATACCTAAAATAGGGCACATGCCAAAAGGATAAATATAGAAATGTACATTACCAACTGTGCCCACATATACGAGCCAAAATGGCTGACAAAAGATATATCAACACTATAGACTGAGAAGGTCATAAAATATCTAGTTGTACGTATCTTTCTATGAGCCTCTACATAGAATACATAACATAGTAAGGACGGGACAGGACCCCGCTGTGCCCATATATACACAAAAGAATCATAGCACTCTGAGCTGCAACTCCGGAACAATGGAGTTCTCCTGGACCAACGCTGAAAGGGCAGCCTAAGGATCTGTGTCGTCTCTCAGTATACCTACGGGCATGAATGCAGCATCCACAAATAAAAGGACATCAGTATGGACAAAGTACTGAGTACGTAAAGCATAAGAGTAACATAAGAGAGACATAAGAAAACAATAATTGAACTAAAGCAACCTGTATCTTTGAACTGTCCTGAAGGTTGATAATATGCATAGATACTATGCATACATGCATGAGGTCATACATATACATATATGCGTATATAATGCATGTCAAGCCTCTGTGGGCATCCCATCGCATCGTATCGGCGGCATGATCATCATCAGCGTATCATCATCGTCGTATCATCATATGACGAGCTGATTAGGTAGTAGTGCATATATAACGTCGTCACCTTCCCCATACCCCATACATATATAAATAATACATAATATATATAATATACACACATATAGCGCCTGAGGGGTCTCGGGTCTGTATGTGCATATATATATATAT
Organism: Lycium ferocissimum; assembly: GCF_029784015.1. NCBI lineage: Eukaryota > Viridiplantae > Streptophyta > Magnoliopsida > Solanales > Solanaceae > Lycium > Lycium ferocissimum. Next base: position 19,828 of record NW_026713656.1, on the reverse strand, counting down.
ATATGCAATGCATAAACAAGATAAGAGTATATGTGAATATGTGACTCTGGAGACCACACTGGCTCTAAGAGAGACTATCTGAGAATTACATTATGGAACATAAAAAAAAATCATCCCTAATTCTAAGAGTAGAGCTATTATGGATTTACGTTTCATACACGTTTAGCCTACAAGGATCATGCCGAAAATAAAGAAAGGAATAGCCTTACATACCTCGTCGTCTACTTACTTCTCAACGTCTAACTTCCCGAGTTTGCAAATCTACATTCAAGATGATTCGCACTAAGGGTAAGTCATTTAAACGCTTATAAGTTCGAACTAGATTAATAAATGACCTAACGAAAATTGGGCAGCATTTCCCCTTATATCTTCTATTTCCTCCAATCTTCAAAACAACTCCCAAAACCACAATAATACATCAACAATTCCATAATCACAAGATTACATTCAAATCATACTCAATTCAATCCCAAAACTTCTTTTCATAATCAATCCACAACAACAACTTCAACACAACCCCTTATACACTTGTATACGACACTTCTTTAACATCATTATTATCCCGTATAACAAGATTATGCTCAAAACATGATAATAATTATAGCTCAAGCTGATTCGCAACTCAAAATATCATCAATTTCATATTTGAACTTTTTCTCCAATTTATTTTCTTTAAATCTTGACATAATTACCAAATAAACTCATAAGCATGAATCTAAGATGAAATCTTACCTCAAAATTCAAGAAAACTTCTATTCCAAGGTTACTCCACCTTACAAACACTCACCCAAGCACTTCAAGAAGAGGAGGCAAGTATAAAGCTCACTCGGAAACCCTAAACACTTTAATCTTCACCTTGATCTTTGATTTAGGCTTAGAAATATGTTTGAATGTGTTTGGAGAGGTCTCTAGAGGTTTCAAGGACTTGGGGTTATGTCTAAAATGATCTGTCACGACCCAACCGGAGGGCCATGACGGGCACCCGGTGCTAACCCACCCGGGCACCTCTTATCGTGCATTCACATTTACATCTAGGTGAGCCACATCGCTTAATCATAATTTCTACCCATCATTCATGTTAATCTCATTGGGCAACAATACATCTATATCATCATTAACAACTATGCCCATGTCAATGTACACTAGCCGACGAGGCTATCAAAGTAATATAATAAAATATAAGCCGACAAGGCTAAAGACATCTAACCATATACAACTGTCTACGAGCCTCTAAGAAGAGTATGCCACATCATATAGGCGGGACAGGACCCCGCCTTGCCCATAGGTCTGTACACAAAAGAATTATACCAAAGGTTGTAGCTCTGGATGAATGGAGCTCTTCTATGTAGTCCCTGAATGAGAAGTCTATGGATCAATCCTATCTCCCTGTCCACCTGCGGGCATGACGCAGCGTCCACAAACAAAAGGACGTCAATACGAATAATGTACAGAGTATGTAAAGTATAATCAACATCATAGTAGAAGCATAAGAGACAAAGATAAGAGATTGCATAAGATGGGAATCAGGGGATAATAGCCATCATCGTAATTACTTACTTGTCTTTCATAGGGATCTTCCATTTCTAATGTGTGCTCGTGTACATACATATCTATACATATACATATATCCATATCTGTATCCATATTCGTATCCGTATCCATATACATACTCATGTCCATATTCATATCCATAGCATACTCGACCCTGAAGGTTTGGTGGTTTCGCATACCCGGCCATGACAAGGCTCGGTGTCATACATACCTGGCCTTACCAAGGCTCAGTGTTATCCGTACCCAACTGCAGTGGTGTAGATATCATACCCGGCTATATAAGCTCGGTGTTACCTAATAGTCATACAGAGACACATATACATAAGAGCTCGTAAGTATCATCAACATCATTACCATCGTTGTTTTCGTTACGCCAATCCTTGGAGGATCAACTATCGTATAAGGGGTACAATACAATCGTGAACGTATCGAAAGTCATAAGCTTTGGAAATCTTAGAGATAGAGTCATTTGAAGGACATTATGGAATTCATGAGAGGATACGTATAGCAAAGGAACCATGCCTTAATGAAAAAAGGTTAGCCTTACATACCTCTTGACTTCTTAACTATTTATCGTTCACCGTTAAAGCTTGAATAATCTACATTTGGAAGAATTCATTCCATGGTTAAACCTTAATGATACTATTAAATTCAAACTAGAATCATTCATGATCTAACGAAAATTGGGCAGCATTTCCCCTATTTCGTAAACTTTCACCATTTTACAAAACAACTCCCTACAACCACAATAACATCCACAATACACTCATAATATCATAATCAAGTAATCACACTACATTAGTCTTCAAAATTCATCCTTATGTTCAACATATGCCAACAACTTCACACCCATTTAGCACATTTTCATATAATACTTCTCCATCACCATTATTACCTTCCATAACATGATTATATCCATATCATACTAAGAATCATGACTCATTTTAGTTTACTACTCATAAACATCATAAAATCTACATTTAGACTTCATTTTCTACTTTCTTCTTCTACCCAAGTTTTGCTACAACCAACATTCTTATTAACATGAAATAAGCATGGAAACTAACCTTTTCACCCCCATAGAAGCAAGCTTTGGAGCAGCTATCAACTTGGGCCAAAAACCCTAGCTACAATGCACAAGCTTTCTTGAAATCGACCAACCCTAGGGAACCTTCTAACAGATGAACACTTGATTCTTGCTATTTAATCTATATAATTTCTTGGGTTTGGATAAAATATGTTGGGAGAAGGGTTTTGGAGCTTTAGAGAGTGTAGAAGAAATGTGGGAAATGAAATGAAGTGAGGGTCGTCCGTTCTTATAAAATGAAAATGTGACTGACCCGGTTTATACGGCTTACTATACGGACCGTATAATTTATACGGTCCGTATATCAGGCCGTATATTTCCACCAGGCTGCACCCTTTTCTGGACCACACCTACGGACCATTAACGAGCCGTGTAATTTATACGATCCATCCGTACATATGGCCGTATAACTGGAAAATTTCAATTTTTGTTCTCGTCGGCTCGTTTGACTTCCAATCCTCGTGGAACCTTCTTGACACTTATGTAACACTTCATTAACCATACAATAGGCCCTATTGCATCCCTTCAAGATATTACTAAATAAACATTAACACAATTGTAGCGTAAAACCTTTCCGAACATGACTTACATTTCACTTCCTTCAATATACTAAACTTCGCATATTCGTATAACTTTGAAATCTTATGGTATGAACCTTAAGCTATCTAATACTTCCCGTAATCTCATAAGGATTTCATAATCACCTTAAGCTAACATTAGCCTATCCACAAGGCAACACATACAGAATTTCCGAAGTGTAACATGATCAAAATGAAGAGAGGTCATCATACTTAAATTCTGGAAATTTCCATCGAGTTTGTATTATATGTGTTCGTTTAACTTGGTCGTATAACATTATACGGTTCGTATCTCTTGTCGTATAATATTATATGGCTCGTAACTTTGGTGTTACACCTCGCATTTTTGCACATTTGAATATTCCGAGTTAATGTCGGGAAGTTAAGGACAAGGTTAAAATTTTTCTTAGAATGCGTAAGTTGTTTATTCATCCTTTGTATTGGAATGGAGCGTTAAGGGTAAATTTGGAATAAGAAAGATTTGGAGGCTAAAAGTGGGGGAAATAATTTCATGAAATGGCACAAGTGTATATATGTATGTGGGACCCATTATTTTTATGACTATATGATTATATGGACTAAGGCTTACTACATAAGTCATCTTTTAATTAAAAGAAAAAGGAAGAAAAATCTAGAGAGTTTGAGAAAAAAAGAAAGGCCAACCGGCCATGTGCCATAATTGATATATATATATATATATAAATGTGATGACAAAATAAGAGGCAAGTCATCATTTTGCAAGACAAGAAAATTCAAGAAAGAGGGAGAGAAAAAAAGAAGGGAGTGTTCGGCCATGGAGCTGGCCGAACAGTGCCTCCTCCACTTTGGTCATGAAAAATATTTTTCTTCATGCTTTTATACTCAATAGAAGGTCCTCGTCGAATAGTTGTTGAAACAAGAAAACCATTCGTTGTAGGAGTTCTTCAAGTTGGCCGAATATGGTGCATGGAGTGGTGATCATGGAAAAATTATTTTCTTCTTGCCTTTCTACTAAATGGAAGGTCCCTCTATCATGTAGTTGATAGAAGAAGTAGATTAATTGTCTTGCCATATACAACTCTAGCCGTGTGGAGAAAGTGGGAAGAGAAGGTAAGATTCTATCCTCCTTTACATGTTTTATGAGTGTTGGACGTGTTGTTGTATGAAGGCATAGATGTAAATCATGAAAATACGCATGATGTTGTTGAGCCGTGTATAGGGGCTGATTTGGTAGCATGTAGTGAATTGATTTCATTTGGTGTTTTGATTGATTGTTGTTGTAGATTCTATGACTAGAGTGAGTGTTTAATGATTCATGTTGAAATGGTAGATGTTGTGGGCTGTTTTGGAATGTTATGTGATTTCAATGTAATTTCTTGAATTTATGGAAATAAGGTTGTAGACGTATGGGATTGTTGAGATAGTTTATGAGTTTGGAGGAAGAGAAACGTGTTAGTGATTGTTCTCTTGCGTTTGAAGGAATTCGGGTGGCATGGTGTGTTGGATGGATTATTTTGAAAATTGTATATATTGTTTGGAGTGCTCCTAAATCGTGTTTGAAAGGCCTCGGAATAATATTGAACGAACGATCAATAATGTGAGTTTGAATGTACGTAGTTTATTTGAAGTTGAATGGAATGTTATTGAATTGAATTGAATATGTTGGAGAAGCTATTGTTGGTTCTATTGTTGATATTGTGGCCGAGTTCCATTCTCGGGTTGTTGTTGTTAAATTGGGCCGAGCCATATTCTCGGGACGGTGTATTTACAGGGGAAACGCTGCCGAAATTTTGGCAGACAAAGTGTTGCTTTAAAGGATCGACTCATAAATGCCCTAACTAAGGTTTGGTAAATGCGACCATTTGTAGATTTTTGGCGGATTTGGAGCTTGAATTTGGAGGAGCGTAAGAAGCGGAAAAAGGTATGTAAGGCTTCACTTTCTTTCTCCTGGCATGTCTTAGATGTAATAGGCTTGAATACGTGTCTCGGGGATTACTCGATCCCGTAAATCCGAGATTGAAATTTGATTACTATTCATTCAAGAAAATTGAATTAAATGTTCATGAATAGTTGAAAGAAGGGTCTAAACATCTAGAACTTGCGGAATAAGATCCGTATGCCCTAAGACTCTCATAAGTTATGTCACGAAACGTTTTATACGTAAATTATGTACGCCGCCTCATTTGACTCGAGGTGGGCCCACTATTCCCTAATTTCCTCCTATGGCTCCCTTCGGTTTATTTCGAAACTACAGTTAAAGGAAACTTTTGGATATTATTCCGACTACTAAATAAGATTTGTTTTAACTAAACCCTTGACCCCAATGCATGATTTTCTTTCCTAAAAGTTTACAAATGTTTTCCAAAACATTCTTTTTCTTCAAAAACCCAGTTTTACAATATTGAAAGTCTTAATGACTAAAGCAATGACTATGATTCTACGATGCCTATGATCCTATGATGTCTATGATCCTATGAATACTATGATCCCATGACGACTACGATTCTATGTATGATCCTATGAATACTATGATTCTATGGGCTATGGTTCTATGATGTCTATGATTCTATGGGGACTACGATTCTATGGGGACTATGATCCTATGATTCTATGATAACTATGATTCTATGATGACAATGATGATGTCAGATATGCTATGTCTATGACCCGATATGCTATGACATGTTCTATGTTGATAGTCTCGCCTTATGATTATCGTTCCTTCAAGGTGAGACAAAGCGACCATGATTATTCCATAATGCGATCGGAGGTTTCCGACCTTACGTCACTCCGATAGGTACATGACTTCCTTGGGCTCTCTTGCATGCTAAATATGAACATGGGTTGGGGGGATGGGAACTATGCATACTTGGAAATTGGGAAGGAAACTATGTTTCATTGCCACCTGGTCAGCTGGCTTATCATCCCGGACGCGGGATGCCCGGACGCGGGATTTATGGCTGAGCTGGAGTATTCCGGCGCTATGTGGGCGAGCCGTCTCGTGCGGCACTATGACCTGATATGACCAAGTAAGCATGCATGGCATCCGCCCCCAGGGGCACTCGTATGCACAGGTTACTCTCGCTATCCTATGACATGTTCTATGTTCTCCATGCAAGATATGATTCCTATGTACAATAGTCACAGCTTGACATGACATGTTCTATGTTTCTATGCGGTTATTGTTCATGTATACATTTCTTACTATGTTATTATTCATGCCTTACATACTCAGTACATTGTTCGTACTGACGCCCCTTCTTGTGGGCGCTGCGTTTCATGCCGCGCAGGTACCCCCAGACGAGTAGAAGTCATTATAGAAGATGTTCCGGCAATGTTGGCAAGCTCCACTCACCCCGGAGAGTTGCCGAGTCGGCATACACGTGCTATGGTCCATGATTACGGTTAGAGACTTTGCGGACAGTCGTGGGTCTAAGGTGTCGGCTTTAAAAAGAGTTTCCACCGGTTGATGTGTTTTTATTTTACGGAGCCCTCATATTTACAAACTGTGTTTACTTTGAGAAACGACGAAAAGATTTTGCAAAAAATTTACTATGTATTTTACTTTATCTTGTCCTAAGAATCCAAGGAGTTCATATGTGTAATAAGAGTTAGCGGGTTCGCTCGGCTCCAAATATGGGGTCGGGTGCCCATCACACCCTAGTAAAGTCGGGGTGTGACAAAGTGGTATCAGAGCAGGTCGGTCCAAGGGTTGTCTGCAAAGTCGTGTCCGGTAGAGTCCTGTGTATGGGTGTGAAGCCGGCCACATCTATAGACGGGGAGGCCGCGGGGCATCTAGGAATGGTTGACCTTCTTTACGTCTCCTATGATCGTGCGATAGAGCCAAGTCCTAGGAAAATGGAATCTCCTATGCAGGCCTTACCTACAACGAAAGAAAGTGAGAAGTGATATGGAAAGTTACAAGGACAAGTATTGATGTTCTGTTCTGCCACCCGAAGCTGGGGGCTCGGTGAGATGAGTCGTATACATATGTAAGCCTGCAAGGTATTGCTAATAACCTGCCGTGTGCGGATACGAATAGTGAAGATAATAAAGAAGGCCCTACCGAATGGGCATGTCTAAGAGAAAGAAGCGTGAAAAGGAAATACGATAAACGTACAATAAACGAGATGCGATGTTTCAAGAAGGGTTATGGATTTGGCGCGACGACGAAGGTGCGATCACTACCTCGGGAACACCGGGGGCCCGGGGATAAGAAGTGGTTATGCACACAAGTGAAAGGTGAACATTCGGAACTAAAAAGGGCAAAATAGTAATTTCAAAGAAAGGACGTATTATGAAAATGTCTCGAAAGTTATAAAGTTTTGATTGGCCTCAGATTGAGTAGTAAAGGCCATGTGAGGAAGCGGACGTAAAAGTATCAGCATTAGGACACCGAATTTCAGTGAAGTTTCGAAGTTAAGCGTGCTCAGATGAGAGCAATTCTATGATGGGTGACCCCCTGGGAAGTGAACCAAAAGCTCCGCAAATTAAGAGGCAAGGGACGAATGAGCAGTTAAGAGTAACCTAAGGAAAACAAGAATATATGGGTGGATGGAGACCTTAAGAGGACGCGTAAAATGAGGTGGATTAGTTCGGAAAAGAGATAGAAAGTGTGTCATAGCCCTAAAACTAGGATAGGCTTGAACAGCGTTTGGACGTATTTTGTGGGCTAGTGGATAGTAATTATATATATGTATGTATGAAGGTGTAGGATGTTCCGAATATGATTATATCGGTGGACACGTGAATCCCAACAACCGAAGTCACGGTACGAAGGCAATAATTGAGAAAAGTGGTACCGAAGTTCGAGTGACACCAAGAGTAAATGGTACAAGTGTTGTAAAGCAAGCTATTATTATTCTACTATAGACTGAGATTGGGAATGAGGACATGAGACGAAGTATAAACGGATAATGGTATAGGTACACCCTAAAAGGGGGGAAGCAGGTGAGAGGAATGTAAGGATGAGATAGAGACAGTTGATACGGTAATATGTTTTGATATGGATGTTTGGATCACAACTGAAACCCTCTTCATGGAAACAAGTTAGTAAGATCAGAAGACCGGCAACAAGCGGATAGGGTCAAAATGGTATTGGATAGCCTAAGAGATAGTACGAAGGACAACAAAAGCTATAAAAAGGGAGCTCCCCCGAGGTGCTTATGCGACCTTATAAGACTAGTTGAACATTCGAGGACGAATGTTCTAAAAGGGGGGAAGGATGTTACACCTCGCATTTTTGCACATTTGAATATTCCGAGTTAATGTCGGGAAGTTAAGGACAAGGTTAAAATTTTTCTTAGAATGCGTAAGTTGTTTATTCATCCTTTGTATTGGAATGGAGCGTTAAGGGTAAATTTGGAATAAGAAAGATTTGGAGGCTAAAAGTGGGGGAAATAATTTCATGAAATGGCACAAGTGTATATATGTATGTGGGACCCATTATTTTTATGACTATATGATTATATGGACTAAGGCTTACTACATAAGTCATCTTTTAATTAAAAGAAAAAGGAAGAAAAATCTAGAGAGTTTGAGAAAAAAAAAGAAAGGCCAACCGGCCATGTGCCATAATTGATATATATATATATATATATGTGATGACAAAATAAGAGGCAAGTCATCATTTTGCAAGACAAGAAAATTCAAGAAAGAGAGAGAAAAAAAAGAAGGGAGTGTTCGGCCATGGAGCGGCCGAACAAAGTGCCTCCTCCACTTTGGTCATGAAAAATATTTTTCTTCATGCTTTTATACTCAATAGAAGGTCCTCGTCACGTGGTATAGTTGTTGAAACAAGAAAACCATTCGTTGTTTCTTCAAGTTGCTTTTGGATGGTGATCATGGAAAAATTATTTTCTTCTTGCCTTTCATAAATGGAAGGTCCTCTATCATGTGAAGTAGTTGATGGAAGAAGTAGATTAATTGTCTTGCCATATACAACTCTAGCCGTGTGGAGAAAGTGGGAAGAGAAGGTAAGATTCTATCCTCCTTTACATGTTTTATGAGTGTTGGACGTGTTGTTGTATGAAGGCATAGATGTAAATCATGAAAATACGCATGATGTTGTTGAGCCGTGTATAGGGGCTGATTTGGTAGCATGTAGTGAATTGATTTCATTTGGTGTTTTGATTGATTGTTGTTGTAGATTCTATGACTAGAGTGAGTGTTTAATGATTCATGTTGAAATGGTAGATGTTGTGGGCTGTTTTGGAATGTTATGTGATTTCAATGTAATTTCTTGAATTTATGGAAATAAGGTTGTAGGCGTATGGGATTGTTGAGATAGTTTATGAGTTTGGAGGAAGAGAAACGTGTTAGTGATTGTTCTCTTGCGTTTGAAGGAATTCGGGTGGCATGGTGTGTTGGATGGATTATTTTAAAAATTGTATATATTGTTTGGAGTGCTCCTAAATCGTGTTTGAAAGGCCTCGGAATAATATTGAACGAACGATCAATAATGTGAGTTTGAATGTACGTAGTTTATTTGAAGTTGAATGGAATGTTATTGAATTGAATTGAATATGTTGGAGAAGCTATTGTTGGTTCTATTGTTGATATTGTGGCCGAGTTCCATTCTCGGGTTGTTGTTGTTAAATTGTTAAATTTAGGCCGAGCCATATTCTCGGGACGGTGTATTTAAGTTATAGGAAATTTTTCTCAACAAAGCCGAAATTTTGGCGAATACAAAGTGTTGCTTTAAAGGATCGACTCATAAATGCCCCTAACTAAGGTTTGGTAAATGCGACCATTTGTAGATTTTTTCATGGCGGATTTGGAGCTTGAATTTGGAGGAGCGTAAGAAGCGGAAAAAGGTATGTAAGGCTTCACTTTCTTTCTCATAAATTATGTCAACAATCATGTCTTAGATGTAATAGGCTTGAATACGTGTCTCGGGATTACTCGATCCCACATAAATCCGAGATTGAAATTTGATTACTATTCATTCAAGAAAATTGAATTAAATGTTCATGAATAGTCAACCAACACTTGAAAGAAGGGTCTAAACATCTAGAACTTGCAGAATAAGATCCGTATGCCCTAAGACTCTCATAAGTTATGTCACGAAACGTTTTATACGTAAATTATGTACGCCGCCTCATTTGACTCGAGGTGGGCCCACTATTCCCTAATTTCCTCCTATGGCTCCCTTCGGTTTATTTCAGAACTACAGTTAAAGGAAACTTTTGGATATTATTCCGACTACTAAATAAGATTTGTTTTAACTAAACCCTTGACCCCAATGCATGATTTTCTTTCCTAAAAGTTTACAAATGTTTTCCAAAACATTCTTTTTCTTCAAAAACCCGAGCTTTTACAATATTGAAAGTCTTAATGACTAAAGCAATGACTATGATTCTACGATGCCTATGATCCTATGATGTCTATGATCCTATGAATACTATGATCCCATGACGACTACGATTCTATGGGGACTATGATCCTATGGGGACTATGATTCTATGATGGCTATGGTTCTATGATGACTATGATTTTGGATATTATTCTGGGGACTACGATTCTATGACTATGATCCATGATTCTATGATAACTATGATGTCTATGACTGACAATGATGATGATTCGATATATGCTATGTCTATGACCCGATAAGCTATGACATGTTCTATGTTGATAGTCTCGCCTTATGATTATCGTTCCTTCAAGGTGAGACAAAGCGACCATGATTATTCCATAATGTGATCGGAGGTTTCCGACCTTACGTCACTCCGATAGGTACATGACTTCCTTGGGCTCTCTTGCATGCTAAATATGAACATGGGTTGGGGGATGGGAACTATGCATACTTGGAAATTGGGAAGGAACTATGTTTCATTGCCACCAGTCGGTCACCGCTTATCATCCCGGACGCGGATGCCCGGACGCGGGATTTATGGCCGAGCCGGGAGTATTCGGCGCTATGTGGGCGAGCCGTCTCGTGCGGCACTATGACCTGATATGACCAAGTAAGCATGCATGGCATCCGCCCCCGTGGGCACTCGTATGCACGAGGTTACTCGCTATCCTATGACATGTTCTATGTTCTCCATGCGATATATGATTCCTATGTACGAGTGTCACGACTTGACATGACATGTTCTATGTTTCTATGCGGTTATTGTTCATGTATACATTTCTTACTATGTTATTATTCATGCCTTACATACTCGCACATTGTTCGTACCGACGCCCTTCTTGTGGGCGCCGCGTTTCATGCCGCGCAGTACCCCCAGAGACGAGTAGAAGTCATTATAGAAGATGTTCCGGCAATGTTGGCAAGCTCCACTCACCCCGAGAGTTGCTGAGTCAGCATACACGTGCTATGGTCCATGATTACAGTTAGAGACTTTGCAGACAGAGTCGTGGGTCTAAGGTGTCAGCTTTAAAAAGAGTTTCACTGGTTGATGTGTTTTTATTTTACGGAGCCCTCATATTTACAAACTGTGTTTACTTTGAGAAACGACGAAAAGATTTTGCAAAAAATTTACTATGTATTTTACTTTATCTTGTCCTAAGAATCCAAGGAGTTCATATGTGTAATAAGAGTTAGCGGGTTCGCTCGGCTCCAAATATGGGATTTGTGAGATATACCAAAAAAATCCTGTCCAAAATTCTGCCAAGTTTTCCCAAAGTTTCAACAAACTTTTTTTTGATTCACTTGATTCCGAGACCTTTAGATACTTGCTTAACACTTGTTAAAAGTCTTCCTTAACCTTATAAAGGTTATGTGGCCTCTCAAGAGGCTTATGCTAGTTTACCTCACAACCAACGTAAAAGTTTGAGAGGTGTAACATCCTATATATATATATACGGTCCATATCTTTTGGTCCGTATAACAAAGATACGACCAACATCCTGGCCGTATAAAATTATAAGGTCCGTATAGTTGGCCGTATAATTCCAATCCAAAACTGCCTTCTCTGGAAATTTTTAAAATCCTTAAATACGGTCCATATCTCACTTATACAAGCCATATTCCATAATTTCCAAAAACAACTTTTGATGAACCTTCCCACTTCGATTCACTTATTCTCCTCCAATCCTGCGGTAACTCACCAAACATGAATTTAAACACTTATAAACACAAGTTAAGCATGTCCAACCTCATATATCCTTGAAACAAATCCCGGTGTCCAAAACTAAGACACCAACATACTACGAATCTCAATGCACAAAACTACAAGGTGTAACATTCCTCCCTCCCTTAAAAACATTTGTCCTCGAATGTTAACTTCCAGGAATTCTACATAAATTTCGGCAGAGTCTCCCCTGTAACTATACCACTACCAACCTGCCACACAGCAACCCAAACATACAATGCCACACAGGGCCACAACAAGCAATAACAAAAATGGTCCCACACAACCAATAAGAGTAACTGACAAATAATACATAACTGAAGACGATCCTGATGTAGTCTGGATCTGTTCTAGAGCTAAACATATGAGGATATCTAGACTTCATATCTTCTTCAGCTTACCAAGTCATCTCCTCCATATTCTTGTTTCTCCATAGTACTTTAACTGAAGCTACATCCTTAGTTCTCAATCTCCGAACCTCTATCTAGAATAGAAATGGAACTCTTCATATGATAGTTTCTCAGTAACCTGAACATCATCAATGGGCACAACTCTTGAAGAATCTCCAATACACTTTCGAAGCATCGACACATAAAAGATCAAATGAGTGGACTCCAAGTCGAGCGAAGATCTAATTCATTGGCCACCTGGCCCACTCGACGTACAATCCTGTAAGGCCCAATATATCGAGGACTAAGTTTGTCTTTCTTACCAAATCTCATAACACCTTTCATAGGTGATACCTTCAAGAATACCCAGTCACCAACTTAGAACTCTAAGTCTCGGCGGCGATTATCTGTATACGACTTATGAGGACTCTGAGCTGCCAATAGTCGATCTTGAATAAGTTTGACCTTTTCTACTACTTGTTGAATCAAATCTGGCCCTACTAACTTAGTCTCCCTAACTGCAAACAATCCAATTGGTGACCTGCACTTCCGCCTATAAAAGGCTTCATACAGGGCCATCTGGATACTAGAATGATAATGGTTATTATATGCGAACTCAATAGTGGTAAATGATCGTCGCAGCTACCTTCGAAGTCCAGTACACATGCCCGTAGAATATCTTCGAGAGTTTGAATAGTGCGCTCAGCCTGCCCAAAAGTTTGGGGGTGAAATGTTGTGCCAAGATTCACTTGAGTCCCCAAACCCTTCTGGAAGGACTTCTAGAAGTTGGCTGTAAACTGCGCACCCCTATTAGAGATGATAGATACTGGAACACCATGAAATCGGACTATCTCCTTCATATAAAGCTTTGCGTAATCCTCGACGGAGTAAGTAGTCCTGACTGGCAGAAAATGGGCTGATTTAGTAAGTCTATCAACAATCACCCATATGGAGTCATACTTACGCTGAGAACGAGGTTTCGTAGTAAAATCCATGCTAATTGCTTCCCATGTCCATATTGGAATTTCTATGGCTTGCAATAACCCACCGGGCTTTTAATGTCCAATCTTCACCTGTTGGCAATTAGGACACTGGGCCACGAACTCTGCTATGTCCTTCTTCATTCCATCCCACCAATATAACTCTTTAATTTCATGACACATCTTCGTCGTTCAGGGTGAATAGAATAACGGGAGTAGTGAGTCTCCCCCATAATCTGTTGACGAAGTCCAGCAACATTTGGAACACATAGTCTACCTCGGTATCTAAGAACTCCATCCACAGAAATCACGAATGGTGACTTTTTCTTTCGAGAAGTTGCGTCTCTATAATGAAATAACATAGGATCCTCGTACTGGCGCTCCTTCACTTCAGCTGCTAACTATGAAACTGCCACATCATGAATAGTAATCCCCAGATCACTCGAGTCCGACAATCAAACTCCTAGACTAGTTAACTGTTGAAGCCTACGTACACCTCCTTCCCGGCCGGACATCATATAAGCTACCCATGGATTTGCAAAATAAGAGCATCGTCAATCGCGTTTTCGTTCTTTCAGTGATGATAAAAAATACTAACATCATAATTTTTTAATAAAACCACTGGCCGCCGCATATTCAACTCCTTCTACTTAAAAACATACTAGAGACTCTTATGGTTTGTATAAATATCTACATACACACCATACAAGTAATGCCTTCACATTTTCAATGCATGAATCACCGCGGCTAACTCTAAATCATGTGTTGGATAGTTCTTCTCGTGCTTCCGCAACTACCTTGAAGCGTAAGCAATAACTTTGCCATGCTGCATCAGCACACAACCCAGCCCAACGCCTGAGGCATCGCAATAAATAACATAGCCCTCTAATATTTCTGGAAGTGTTAGAACTAGGGCTGAAGTCAATGTGTTCTTCAACTCCTGGAAACTTCGCTCACAAGCATTTGTCCACTGAAACTTAGCTGATTTCTGAGTTAGCTTCATCAATCGTGCAGAAATAGAAGAAAAACCTTCTACAAATCTCCTGTAATAGCCTGCCAAACCCAGGAAGCTACGAACCTCTGTGGGTGTTGTGGGTCTTGGCCTAGGCTTCACAGCTTCAATCTTCTATGTATCCACCCGAATACCATCAGCTGAAATAAGGTGCCCCAGAAAAGTCACAAAATTCAACCAAAACTCACATTTGGAGAACTTTGCATACAATTTCCGATCTTCGAGAACTTTAAGGACAACACGTAAATGATCTGCATGCTCTGCTTCTGATTCGGAGTACACAAGAATTTCGTCAATAAACACAATCACGATGAGATCTAGGAAAGTCCTGAATACGCTACTGAATAAATCCATGAATATCGTCGATGCATTAGTCAATCAAAACGACATTACTCGAAACTCGAAATGACCATATCTAGCTCTGAAAGCTCTCTTTGGGATATCTTTCTCTCTGACCCTTACTTGGTGATATCCTGATCTCAAATCTATTTTCAAAAAGCATTTAGCACCCTGCAATAGATCAAATAAATCATCAATTCTCGGAAGTGGATATTTGTTCTCTATGGTCACCTTATTCAGCAGCCTATAATCAATGCACATCCGCAAGGAGCCATCTTTCTTCCTTACAAATAACACTGGTGCTCCCCACGGTGATGTGCTAGGCCTTATAAAGCCTTTCTCAAGCAAGTCCTTCAGCTTCTATTTCAATTTCCTTAACTCAGTTGGCATCATTCTATAAGGAGGAATGGATACATCAATAGTCAATCTCCTGTTCTGGCGGAAGACCTAGAAGCTCATCCGGAAACACATCTAAAAACTCATTGACGATTGGGACAGATTGAAGAGCTGGCGGCTTCGCTTCTAGATGATAAATGCAACCCTTAGCAACCATATTTCTTGCCTTAAGATAGGAAATAAACCTACCTTTCGGCGATGCCGTATTATCCTTCTATTCTAGAACTGGTTCTCCCGGAAAGTGGAATTGAATCATCTTCATTCTACAATCAACATTAGCATAACAAGAAGCAAACCAATCCATGCCCATAATTACACTGAAGTAGATCATACCTAACTCAATCAAATCCTCCATATTATGACGACCACAAACTATAACTACACAATTTCTATATACCCGTCTAGCTATCACTGGATCACCAACGGGTGTGGACACCACAAAAGGTTTCATCGACTTGGGTTTTACCCCAAACTGACCATCAACAAAAGGAGTAACATACGACAATGTAGAGCCAAGATCAAGGAATGCATATACATTATGAGAAGACACTGATAGTATACCTGTCACAACATCGGGTGAAGACTCAAGGTCCTATCGGCCCACCAATGCATAAATGTTGTTCCGAGGACCGCTCGAACTGGGTAATCCACCTCTACCTCTATCACGACTGGTTGGAGTCTAAGAACTCTGCCCAGGAGGGCGAACGGATGACGAAGATCCCACGGGCAGCACTCGCGGGCCGATCCCCACCTCCCGCCCGTAGGGCAATCTCGCATAATGTGGCCTGGCAGACAACAAGTATAACAAACATTTAGACCCAAACGACACTGCCCCACATGTAACTTACTGCACTGGGTACATCTCGGTAAAGATGGCCTTATCTGGCCGGAACCACTCTTGATCTCGAACCGAGGCCCTGAACTCTGAGCTGGCTCAAAACGAGGTGTCTATCAAACATAGGTCCGGAACCGTGGAGGCACACTACCTGCTGAATGAGCTGAGTGCTTAGAGAACTGCTGCCTCGGGCCACCACTGAACTCACTTCGAACCTCGAAGACCTGGCCCTCTTGCTTTGACCCTATCATGCTCATGCTCAACCCTCCACTTTTATTGGCACTCTTCAAGATTCTGAGCATACACCTAAATGCGTGAAATATCCAAACCTGGCTGAAGTGAGGCCGTCAAGCAATCATCAATCAAATGTGGCCTTAATCTGCTCACAAATCGATGGACACGATCTCCTATATCGCCTACCAAAGCCGGAGCATATCTACTAATGAATTAAAGCATAAGCTATATTCCCGAACACTCATATTCCCCTGCCAGGTTCAAACCTTTCAACTCTCTAACCCGTCAAATTTATGGAGGCAGAGATAATGTTGAAGGAAGGCATCCATCAAATCCGAGATACGGCAGGAAAGGTGCATTGACCCCTCTAGAAGACATCCGTATCATACAAATGAATGGCCACATCCCGTGAATTCATAAGAGGCTAACTCATCGAATTTCGTCCGGCATTATATCACCCGCAACATCCTTAACATCCCATCAATAAAGTTCTGTGGGTCCTCCTCTGGCTTTGACTCGAAAAATTCTGGAGGGTCTAAATTAATAAAGTCACGAACCCTTGCGCTAACAGCCCTATCACCACGACCCGTACCTTGACGCTGGGCCTGAGCGACTACTAACTGCGTCAATAGCTGAATAGCATCTCTCATCTCCTAACCTGAGGCATTTAGTGGAGGACCGGGGTGGCCGGAGCCGGGAGCCGGGCTCGGGAAGCCCTCTATGCTCTTCTGGAGCGAGCAGAGTATGGGAGGTCTGAGATGGAACCTCATTCTGAGACTCGCCCCTCCTTAATATCTATAGGCGGTACCCGACCGGGCCTCCTACCTCGCAACCGACTTGCTGCTGCCGCTTAATGCTTTCCTCATCACAAAATGCATTTAGTAAATAATAACATATTGTCAGAAAAGGGGAAATCCTTGTAATATGGCTCTATCACACAATCTAAGATGAGAAAGAAAAGTCAATCATACCTAATTGCCTTCCCCTCGTTCTGTTTATTAGGCGTGGCTCACACATCCATAAACAAGACTCACCGGACACTCACTCGTAGACAAAACCTAGACCTATCGATACTCACTTTGTCACGACCCAACCGTAGGGCCACGATGACGGGGCACTCCTGAGCTAGCCTACCGAGCACTTCCCAGTACGTCTCATAATCATATCTGAGTGGGCCATAAGGTTAACTGATAAATATTATATCTGAAAGGGGGCACATGCCCAAAGGATAAATATAGAAATGTACATCATCAACTATGCCTATATTGACGAGCCAAACCGATACAAAGACATATCAACAAGATAGACCAAGTTAAGGTCATAAAACATCTAGTCAGTATGACATCCGTCTACGAGCCTCTACATGAATACATAACGAGTAAGGACAGACGGGACCCCCGCCGTGCCCATATATACACAAAACAATCATACCACCCCGAGCAAAGAACTCAGAACACAGAAAGTGCTCCCGGACAAACGTTGAAAGCGGCGTACAAGTATCCGTGTCAGTCCCCCGTCTACCCGCCGCGGTATGAACGCGCATCCACAAATAAGTGCCGACGCGCACAAAGTACCGAAAAGGGGAAGCATAAGAGTAACATAACAAAGACATAACAAAACTATAATGTGAACGACAACCCGTGTGGATGTTTGAATCATTCCCCGAGGGGTGATAATATGCATAGATACCTGCATGTACTTACGAGGTCATACATATATACATATATGTGTATATAACGCCCCGTCGTTTCCTCGCGGGCATCCCATCACATCGTATCTACGGGCATCATCATCATTAGCTTATCATCATCATCGTATCATTATATGACCGCCTAATCGTGCAAGATATATAACGCCGCCACCTTCCCCATACCCCACACATATATACATAATACATAATATATATAAAATACGCACATATAGCGCCTGAGGGGTCTCGGGTCTGTATGTGCATATGTATATATATAAATGCAATGTATAAACATGATAGGAGTATATGTGAATATGTGACTCTGGAGACCACACTGGATCTAAGAGAGACTATCTGAGGATTACATTATGGAACATAAAAAAAAAAAGTTAATCATCCCTAATTCTAAGAGTAGAGCTATGGATTTACGTTTCATATACGTTTAGCTTCCACACGGATCATGCCGAAAAGAAAGAAAGGAATAGCCTACATACCTCGTCGTCTCCTAACTTCTCATCGTCTAACTTCCCGAGTTTGGTAAATCTACATTCAAGATGATTCGCACTAAGGGTAAGTCATTCAAACGCTTACAAGGTCAAACTAGATTAATAAATGAGCTAACAAAAATTGGGCAGCATTTCCCCTTATATCTTCTATTTCCTCCAATCTTCAAAACAACTCCCAAAACCCCAATAATACATCAACAATTCCATAATCACAAGATTACATTCAAATTATACACAATTCAATCCCAAAACTTCTTTTCATAATCAATCCAAAATAACAACTTCAACACAACCCCTTATCCACTTGTATACGACACTTCTTTAACATCATTATTATCCCCCATAACAAAATTATGCTCAAAACATGCTAATAATTATAGCTCAAGCTAATTTGCAACTCAAAATATCATCAATTTCATATTTGAACTTTTCCTCCAATTTCTTTTCTTTAAATCTTGACATAATTACCAAATAAACTCATAAGCATGAAACTAAGATGAAATCTTACCTCAAAATTCAAGAACACTTCAATTCCAAGGTTACTCCACCTTACAAACACTCACCTCAAGCACCTTCACGAAGAGGAGACAAGTATAAAGCTCATACTTGGAAACCCTAAACACTTTAATCTTCACCTTGATCTTTGATTTAGGCTTAGAAATATGTTTGAATGTGTTTGGGAGAGGTTTCCTAGGACTTGGTGCTATGTCTAAATGATCAAAATGAAGGGGTCATCATACTTAAATTCTGGAAATTTCCACCGACTTTGTATTATACGGTTCGTATAACTTGGTCGTATAACATTATACGGTTCGTATCTCCGGTTGTATAATATTATACGAGCCGTAACTTTGGCCTCGTATCTCAGATTTGCAATCTGTCAGTTGCATTGGAAAGAAGACTCTCTGAACTTGAATTTACATGCTATGCATTCCGTAACCCTCATATGCTAAGAGATACCTTGCACGTTGGACCAAAAATCCTGTCCAAAATTCTTCCAAGTTTTCCCAAAGTTTCGACAAACTTGTTTTCTTCGATTCGCTTGATTCCAGAACCTTTAGATACTTGCTTACACTTGTTAAAATTCCTCCTTAACCTTATAAAGGTTCCATGGCCTCTCTGGCTTACGCTATTTACCTCACAACCAATGCGAAAATTTGGGACGGTAACAT
>NW_026713655.1:0-26611 GCF_029784015.1 Lycium ferocissimum | reverse complement strand
TTAATCCCTTCTTCTTTGTGCTCGCTATCGTTTCCGTTATCTCGTAGTTTCTATTCTATACTTTCCCTATAAAAGAACTTCATAAATCCCCCTTTTTTTATCACTAGTTCACCCTCATACTAGTTGCACGGATCACGTCATATTCTTTGGTTGCTTCCTCGCTGGGCTTTGCTCATTTTCATAACATTCCTTATTATATTCACATAATATTCTGTTCGTAACCAACCTTATAGCGTCACACTTCTTAACTTTTTGCCCTTCTAGTCAATCTTATCTTTAATATCTTACGGTTTTTGTCTTGTCAGTGCATTCATATCCATCACAATTCTTCTTCTTCTTTCCCTTTTTTTTTTCTGTACTCTTGTCTCAATCGTACTATTATTTCTTCTAACTATTAACTCGTCATAATTTATCCATGCTTATCAATTCAGTTGGTACCTTGATATAACATTCTACTGTTATATCCCGTAATTTTGAACATTCGAATAAATTGAAATAAGTGCGACTTGTATGAGGTAGAACAATATTTTGATTTTAGCCAATAAATATGTTGTTCGTGAAAATGTTGATGCGGAAGTGTTGAGGGAGGCTAAGGGTAAAAATTGGAATTTAGGGAATTAGCTTCGTAAATTGCGAAATATGAACCAAATCAAATTGGGCTCAAAAAAAAATATGAAAGCAAGGGCCCAAATTTTGGGAAGTGGCCGGCCAAGCCATGGCCCAACCCATGGGAATTATTTATTTTTCCATGTGATAAATTGTATAAGAAGGGATTATGATCCTAGAAGATTCAAGAAATAAGAGAAGGAGGAAAACAAAAGAAGAGCAAAAATATTAAGGGCCATTCGGCCATGCTCCTCAAAATTTGACCCTTTGAAATCTTGTCCCAAAAATTATTTTCTTGTGGTATTCCTACTAATTCAAGGGTCCTCTACAACGTGGTGTAATTGTTTCGGAAGATAGGACGCTTGTTTCGTTGATTTAGCATATTTGACAAGTGAAGAAGCTAAGGAGAAAAAGGTAAGATTTCATTCCTTTTGTCTTGGAAGATATATATATATATATATATATATATATATATATATATATATATATGTGTGTGTGTGTGTTGTAGAATATGGAAAGGAATATAGAGTATGAAAATTTTTGTGTTATAGACATGTATGTGCATGGCCGAAAATGGTATGCATGGATAGGGATGATTAAAAATCTTATTTGTATGATTAATTGTGTTGTTGAAGCCTTGTGATGGAAATGGAAGGAAATGGTTCAAGTTGGCATGGAAAAATTGTTGGAAATGATTATAGGGAATCATGTGATTTTAATGTAGTTTTTATGTAATTATGGAAATGGAGTTCTAAATGTGAATTGTTATGTTAGTGGGTGAATTTGGAAGGATGCTAATCCATATTAGCATGAAAGATTGGTTGGTAAGTTGTTATAGGAAGTTTTCGATTTTATGGTGGATTTATGAAATGATGAAAAATGAAAGTGTTAAGGTGCGAATTACGATTATTGATAATGAAATTGGAAGATGAAAATGTGTTATGAATATTTATGCCAAAAATTAGAAGTTTCGGATGAATTATGGTTTTGGTGGAATCTTTGTATAATTTGTAAATATTTTATAGAATGATATGAAATGCTTCCAAATTGTATTGGAATTGATTCTTGATGTTGTAGCTTAGTTGTTGGGTTGGTTGTTGTTGAATTTGGCCGAGTTGAAATCTCGGGGTTGGTGTATTTACAGGGGAAATGCTGCCGAAATTTCGGTAGAATTTAATGTTCGTTTGGAATTGAATTCCAAAAGGCTTATGGCTAATGTTAATATATTTGGCGTTATGTAGATCTTGACGTATCCGAGAGTTGAGGCTTGACTTAGCTTGCGAGCGGACAAGGTATGTAAGGCGTTACTTTTTCTTTTTTGGCATGTCGTAGAACTATTAGGCTATGACCTGAACCTCGGGGTAATTCCGCTCCTAGAATCCGAGCCTAGATGCGTATTTTATTCGTGTCTAAAGGCTTATTCTTTGATATAACCAAACTAAGGTTCTTATATTTCCAAAAGATGGAATTTCAAAAGTCTTATAAGGAACTTTTGCTATTAAAAGGTTCCGAACTTCAAACGCCCGTAACTTTTGCATATGAGCCGGATGGCCCCCGAAACATAATAGGTAACTTCATAAGACATAACATTCCCCCTAACTCTCGTAGTCGGGCTCGGATGGGGTCGACACCCGTCCGTGGGGCCCGCAGCCTTTTATGATTCTCCTAATGACCTTTAAGAAAGATTTAGTATTATTTTCACCTTGATCTTCAAGCATGGATTCCCTACTTATTTAGTAAGTTTAGAATTATGATTTGTATGCATTCTAAATAAGGATTGTTACGCATATGATTTCGTTATGTAATTATGATTTTCAAAGTTTGTTTGATATGTTCCCAAATGGCATTCAAAAGGAAATATGATTGGGTCATGGACCCTAATACGTAAATAATGGTTCGTTCGATTAATTTACTAGACTTTGGTGAATGTTTATCTTTGCATATGATTTATGAAATTTGTACATTGTATATGATTCCTACGATTCGCTCTCGTGCATATTATTGTTACCTCCTTCGCCGAGTCCGGGCCGGTTATATTCGTGCGCACAATTTGAAGTATGATGAGATTCCGAGAGTATGATGAGCGTACGAAATATGATACGATTACGATATATGACGTGATATGAAGTATGATGAATTCGATTTTGTTCGACATATGATATGATTACGAGTTGTGATATGATACGGAGGATGTGATCGGAGATATACAAAACTTCCCGAAGTATGATGAGTTGTGGCGCCCGGGCGGGAGGGCGACCACGTTCCATCCGCCGGGTCCCATTATGGACCACGTATGACATATGTTTTGATATATATGATTTATGTTCATAAAGTAAGCATGCCAACCTCGATTATTATACTTGTTCGTTGTGCTTCGTATATGATTTTCGGTAAGTGATATGCGTACGATGTACTGCGATTACGATAAGCGATGATACAACACTCTGATTATGATACGATTTGGCTTATTGACATATGTGTATGCATGACAAGCAGTTCAAGAAATGAATTATGTTTTCGGTTTCTATATTTATTTCTATAACCCTCGTTAGGTTTTGATTCTGCTTAATGTATTCCTGCTTTTACATACTCGGTACACGTTCCGTGCGACCCCGCTTTCTTCGGGGGTGCGTTTCATGCGCGCGGTACGGTACTCGATTGGGTGAGCCGTCAGCTTAGGACTCCGTTCAGCTACCTTGGAGTGCTCCTTTGTCCGGAGCCCATATTTGGTATAGACCCGTCTGTTATATATATATTTGTGCATATTTATTCCGGGTACGGCGGGGCCCAAATCCCGTCATATAGTCCTATGACTCTTACGGGCACACGTAGACATGTATGTGGGTTGTGGGTATGCACCGTTCGGTTATGTTTGTGTGTACATTCCCGCACACATGTATGGTCATTTATATATATAGTTATGTATATGTATCACCGTGGTTGTTTTATATAAATATAAGTTCCTAATAAGTCACCATGATGGGTTATGAGTGGTAAAGGGTACGAGTGCCCAGCTCGGGCACTAGTCACGACCTACGGGGCTGGGTCGTGACATCTACCAAGGTTTGCCAACATCTTCTAATTCATCCTTTAAGATCACAAGCCCCTTCCAAATTCTTTTTACTATGTCGGTATCGACCTCCTAATTACCGTTACCGTCAATTCGAAATGATTAACTTATTTTTCAAGGTTAGCCATACTTGCAACTTAATCAAATTCTATCTTTACTAATAATACGACCTTTCAAGGCATATTATAACCCATACCTCATTCTTGTTTTATTTCTTGGAAAAATTTCGGCAGAGTTTCCCCTATATTTCTTACTATCGCAAAACCTGTACACAGGAAATACCAACAATACCTCACAGGGCCAACACGTATATACACATATCATATCATATCGCGGCCACACAGGGCTCCCAGTATTAATAACCGTATGAAAGCGAGGGGCTTACCTCATATATCCAATTCGAACCGCACCTGTTACACTTCCCTGTTTACTTTTTCTTTCTGAAAATTTTTGGACTTTACATCTCAATCGTACTTTAATGCCTTAGTCAACATATGCCTTTCGTACCATTACTTACCTGCTTGCTTTGTAACTTCCAGTATCGTCAATCGCTTCCTTCCGTCGATATCGTCCCTTTACTGAAATTAAGGTTAGTACGGAAAATCTCATTTCCTATGACTTGGCTCTATTGCACGATCTAAGACAGAAAGAGGGTCACTGATTCCTAAATGCCCCGCAGCCTCCTGTTTATGAGTGTGGCCGGCTTCACACCATAAACAAGACTCTCCGGACACGGTGCGCGTAGACAATGCGAGGACTAATCGCTCTGATACCACTTCTGTCACGACCCAACCCCGTAGGCCGCGACTACTGCCCGAGTTGGGCACCCATACACACCCGTTAATCAGAAGTAGCATACGAATAGCTTACACAGTATACAAATAACATATATATAAAAAAAAGTGGAACGTCACCCCGAAGCTGTCACAAATGTACAAATATACATATCGCTATCGCAATCTAGCAGATAATATCACATATAAGCCGATAAGGCTATCATAATATAGGGGGACGTCCAAATCACAAATCACACGGACACGGCCCGAACGGTGAATACCCATAACCCACACATATATGTCTACGGACCTCAAGAGTCATAACGAGAATCGTATGACGGGACGGGGCCCGTGCCGGGGCGTGAATAAACATATACATATGCACGATAACGAGAATACGGATCGGAGTATAGGCTCCAGAACAAGGGAGCGCTCCAAGTCGGTGAACGAATCCTAAGCCGGTGGATCATCCAAATAAGTATACGTACCGCGCGGCATGAAACGACCCCCGAAGAAAGGGGTCGATGCGGAATATGTCTTCGAGTATGCAAAGCATGAAATATAGTAAACAAGATCGAGTCAAAAAACGAGTACGAAAAGTAAATGCAATATTCAAAACATCAAAATGCTTACTCACAAAAATACAAATCATGCATAGGGCTCTTAGAACGGTGGTCGCCCGCCCGTCGTTGGCGCCACGCCACATCATACTCCAGAAGATTTCATATCTCCGACACCCGGCATATCATATCATATCATAACACCGTAACACCCCATAACGCCAAATATACACGGTACCCGGCCAAAGGGGACTCGGCGTACCGGACATATTATACTCCGGAATGTCACATAGTGCGCACGATAACATAACCGGCCCGGGACTCGGTGAAAGAGGTAACAACCATATGCACGAGCAGAGTCGTGAGCAACTATATGCAGTTTAAAACATTTTCAAAAACTCGATAAAATAATCAAAATGAACCATCATTTAAAAACCAAAGCAACGACAAACTAAGTTTCTTCGAATGTCGTTCCGAACATATCAAATGGAACTTTAGGACTCGTGGATACGTATCAAACCATATGAAATAGCTTATAGAAATGAGGGGCACATTCATCATTACAAGCTCGAGAAAGAAGTAGGTAATCGACGTTCGAGGGTTAGGACGATAGTCACACTAAATCCTCGCAAAGGTCGTTGGTATTACACAAAGGAAAGTCTCGGAGCCCACGGACGAGTATCAAACCGATCCGGGTCCATCTATGAAAGTTGGAGACCTTATTCATTATAGAATCTCCTACGAACGTTTCGAGGCGATCCGAGCTCGTCTATGAAAGTTACGGTTGTTCGTAGTTGTAGAATCCTTTAAAAACCACATTCTTTATGCAAAATTTGAAATCCAATTGTACAAAAGACTTAAGAACCATAAGTTGACCATATTAAGGACTTTAACATTAAGAAGTAAATAAGAATCGTATACGTGCTCGGATCTTAAGAATGAAGTTCCCCCGAGACTCGTACTTACACTAGGACATGCCAAAAGAAAGAAAAGTTAGGCTTTACATACCTCGTCCGCTTCCTAAATTAATCCAAACTTACGTCTTGGATTCTCCAAAATTTACAATAACATCATTACACGCCAAACATTAGTCGTAAGCTCTTAGAAATCCAATTCTAAACTAGCACTCCATTTACAGAAATTTGGGCAGCATCTCCCCTGTAAATTCAATAACCCCGAGAATTCAACTCAACCAAATTCATCAACAACAATGCCAACAACCAAACTAGCAACATCAACAAGTGATTCAAAACTCATTCTAACATTAGTAACTCTTTTCTATATACTTCGACGGCATTTCATTTACATTCAAATCACCACCTACAATTAAGCCAACTCCAATGCTCATACATTCAAATACCAATCCGAAACCATTCAAACAAAATTCAAGAACATTTCAAACAATCCACACAATATTCGAACTGGCCCAACCAATGTGCAAAGCCACCCGAAACCTTCCAATTCCCATAGGGACAACAACAACACATTTCTTTCTTCCAAATTCATAAATTACATCAATAATCCGCATGTTAACAACATCATTTTCATCAATTTAAGAAACTACATTAAATTCACATTAGCTTCTAAAACAGCCCATATACGTTTTCCACTTCAACTTACATCATTAAGCTTTCATTATCATCATATAATCCACAACAACAACAACCAAACACTAAATAAAATTAGTTCATCATATTCTACAAAACAAAATTTCACTACACGGCTCAACTTCAACACGCAACATATCATGATTTCCATCCATTTTTACACATTACAACACATTCAAAACATCCATAACTGTTATATCCCGTATTTTGAACGTCGGGATAATCCGGGTTAACCACGATAAGTTGGGAACAAGACTAGCCCGAGATATGATGTGGAGATTTATTTTGTATATTGTGAAGGCTTAAGTCGTGTATGGTTTTATTGGCATGGAAACATTAGGGAATCATTGGGGTCAAATTGTATTTTTGGAAAGAATTCTAATTTTGGAAAGCAAATTAGTTCATGAAAAATGAAAAAAAAAAAAAAAAAATTAGGGGCCATGTGGCCGGCCACCTTGGGGGTGGGCCATGGCCACATGGTTGGCTAATATTTGCAATAAAAGATGACTTAAGGAGTCATTTTCATCATCTTCTCCATCTATAATTTTCAAGAAAAACTTGAGAGAAAAATAAGGGCCATATTCGGCCAAGAGAGAGGAAGAGAGAGATCAAGAATTGATCAAGAAAAAAATAAATTCTTCAAGCAAACTTGCTAATTCAAGAGTGCTCAATAACGTGGACGTGTTGTTTGGAGCGTTGGATTGCTCGTTTTCATCGTCGGCCAACGTTGGACAAGTTAAGAGGTTGAAGAAGAAAGGTGAGTTTAATCTTGTTTTCTTGTGCTATAGATGGTTTATATGTGTTGTTGTATTCTAAAATGGAAGAAATTCATGATAGAAATGAAATTGAAGTTGAGGCCGTGCATGTGTAGGTGGGATTGGAAGTAATGAATTAATGTTAGTTAGCATGTTTTGATTGTTGTGAAGTGAAGAAAAGATTGAAAATCATTTTTGTATGTGTATTGGGTGTTGGCCGAATGGCCCCTTTGTGTATTTGTGAATGAATAAATTGTCGTTAGCGTTTTAGTTGTTGACGTTATGGATTCTATGATGAAAAACGCAAGTTTGACGGTTCAAAATAATGTTATGTTGGTTATGGGGTGATTTGGAGATTATGTGAATTTTATGTAATTTTGTAGTTATGAGATATCATTTGTTAATGTGGATTGATGTTGTAAATTATGAAATTGGAAGGAAAGAATATGCTTGGTGTGGTTCTTGGGTTTGGAGATGAATTCGGGTGAGTTGGAGTATGATTTGAGTTGTTTGGAAAATTGTGTGAATTGTTTGAAATGTTCTTGAATAATGTTTGAATGGTTTTGAATTAGTAATCGAATGTATAAATGTCGATATCGGTTTGAATGTAAGTAGTTGAGGTAAGATATTGGAATATTATGAATGTTGTTGAATTATGTAGAAAAAGAGCTATTAATGTTAGAATGTATTTGAGTTGATTGTTGATGTTGTAGCTTGGTTGTTGGTTTGGTTGTTGTTGAAATGAGCCGAGTTGAATCTCGGGGATGTTATATGTATAGGGAGATGCTTGCCCAAATTGTTATAGAACAATATTGGTTAAGCTTGGAAATTGTAAGTCTCATGAATAGTAGCTGGTCAATGTGACCATTTGCGGATTTTTGGCGAAACGGGAAGTGAATTTGGAAAGGCGTAAGGAGCATAAAGGTATGTAAAGCACTTCCTTTCCTTCCTTTGGCATGTCCTAAGTGTGTTAGGCCAAGATACGAGCTTAGGGGACGACTCTACTCTTAGAAACCCGAGTTTGAATTTGATCCTTTTTCATTCAATAGAATTGAATTAAGGAATTCATGTTTTGTTTAAATGATCGTTGAAACATTTAATGCTTGCCCAAATGGAATTAGATGGCCTTGACTCCTTCGTGCGTGATTCCATCAGGCCTAATGATCATAATTTGGGTACGCCGCCTCAACTTGACCGAGTCGGGCCCACGCATCCGAGATTCCCTTATGATGCCTTGTTTGACGTGACATACTGCGAAACTTAAAGAAAGCTTTTGGTTATTATCTTAATTACTAAAAGATAGTTGTTTGACTATTCCATGGAGTTGTATGACATGTTTTGACACGTAAAACGACCGCGGAAGCTTATAACTTTCACTTTAATTCCGATCAATTTGAAACATGCTTATGCACTTTTGAATGTCGGTAAACACATTGGTCCTCGAATTCTGGAAAATAGTTGGGTCGATTATTTGTTATATGTATATGATTACATTCTATACGTGATACTTATATGATTTATTCACCCCGAAAAGTCCCGAAAGGGCCGGGTACGGTATACGATGATGTGATTATTCACCGAGTCCCGAAAGGGCGGGTATGACCGAGTCCCTCATAAAGGGCGGGTACGGTACGCATGCGACATTTCACCGAGTCCCTCGCTAGAGGGCCGGGTACGGTATGTATATATGATGATATTATGACATGACACGGACATATATGACACACGATTTAAGGCAAGTCTTCTGATTCTCTTGTCTTCGATTTGTGTTGATACTATATTTGTTACGTGAACCCCGACCCGATTATGATCTGTTTACTTGTATTCTATGCTTTACATATTCGGTACATTTTCGTGCGACCCCCTTTCTTCGGGGGGCTGCGTTTCATGCGCGCGGTGCGATACACGTTTGAGCGAGCCGCCGGCTTAGGTTCCACTGTTCGGCTATCTTGAAGAGCTCCTTTGTCCGGGGCCCAGATTTCGGTACAACCTTTGTTACATTCATGTATATTTGTTCAGGGTACGGCGGGGCCCTGTCCCGTCATATGACTTTGTTACTCTGTGTAGAGGTCTGTAGACATGTCTGTGGGTGTGGTTATGTCTGTACAGCTATATGTACGTATTGTACGTTTGGGCGGTTTATTCACCGCGGCAGCCTTGTCGGCTCGCCTATATATATATATGTATATAGCTATGTTGGCCGGTGTGGCCTTTGTTGGTATTTTCTGTGTGCAGGTAAATTTTGGTTAGTAAGAAAAACAGAGGAAACTCTGCCCAAATCTCTCTAAATACCTGAGTGATTACTTGTGGCTTTTGGTGCGTACGGGTGCCCAGTTCGGGCGCTAGTCACGGCCTACGGGGTTGGGTCGTGACAAAAGTGGTATCAGAGCGGTTAGTCCTCGGAATGTCTACAGACCGTGTCTAGTAGAGTCCTGTTTATCGGTGTGTTGTGCACCACATCTATAAACAGGAGGCTACAGGACATTTAGGAGATTACCCTTCCTTCTGATCTTAGATCGTGCGATAGAGCTGTGTTATCAGGATGATTCCCTTCTAATGAATTATTGTGTTTTCAGCGATGCCTCCGAGAAAGGCGACAGCGCGAGAAGAGCAAGTCCACGGCGGCGGGAGAGACTAGCGGGCCCGGATGACTACCGGGGCCGTGCCCGGCCCCGAGCCGGAGATTGTACCCCCGTCAGTCAGTTCTGCCACCCCGTCACCATCAGAGGGGCATAGAGCAGCAACAGCTACAGGACGGGGGGCGGCCCCGCCCCCGCACCCGAGCCTCCAGCTCCCCAGGTAGGGGCGGAGGATAGGGCCATGCGTGATGCGGTCCGGTTGTTGACCGGATTGTGGCGGGGCGAGGCCCGTGTGTGTGTGGTTTGTGGGGTGATTATGTAGATGGGCGGGACGTGTGTGTGAGAGGGCCCGTTATTTCTTGACACATGTCCGCCGAGTTTTTCGGGTCAAAGCCGAAGAGGACCCCCGAGAGTTCATCGGACGGATGCGGCGCACGCCGCGGTTGGTTAAGGCTTCCGAGACGGAGTCCGTCGAGTTTGCGTCGTGCACGGTTGTATGATATAGCCGCTAGCGGTACGAGTCCCGGGAGTTATCGAGGGGCGTGGATGCTCCTCCGGCGGTATGGGATGAGTTTGTGGAGGCCTTTCTTGGCCACTTTTACGCCGGGAGACGAGGCGAGCCCGAGTTCACGGTTCTTACGGTTGAGCGGGACGGTAGGAGTGTTCGGGAGTATAGCCTTGAGTTTGATTCTGCGGCTAGATACGCGCCTCGTATTGTGGGCGACGACCGACCGAGTGCACCGGTTTGTGATGGGGGTGGATGATTATCCGATGAGACGTGTATGGCGATGGCCTCCCGGCCCGGCATGGATATTGCACGGGTACGAGCATATGCCCGGGCGTGGAGGACCGACACGAGAGGGCGCCGGCCCGATATGAGTTATGGCCAAGGGCCCGACCCCGAAGGGGCTAGATCGGTGGATATTCGGGGGGATTCCGGGGCGGGCGGCCGCGACGGTCCGGGTCTTCTTCTCGGCCCGCGCGAGCGCACCCCGCGGTTCCCGGATGGGAGATTTGACGACGACCGGGTATTCGGGAGTCGGACGAGCTCCGGGGCTTCGGAGTTCACGGACACGCGAGGAGTTCGGGTCGGTCGAGGCCACCCTTGCCGGTGTTCTCGTTGTGGTAGGCCTCGCTTTGGGGAGTGTCGTTTTGCCACCGATGCTTGTTATTTTGCGGCCGTCCGGGCCATATTATGCGGGAATGCCCGTACGGGCGCCCCCCGGGGGGGCAGGATATGCCGGCACCAGCGGGCCGCGGCAGAGGTCGTGGCAGGGCCTCCGATTCTGCGGTCCGCCGAACCGCACGTATGCTCGACTAGCGGCGAGGGGACCGGGCGGCACGGATATGGATACAGGTATGTGAGCCTTTATTATAATATTTTTATGTATGTATGTGCAATTACTGTGTGAACGTTATTAGACAGTGATAAGTAGAAATTCAAAAGCCGATAACTGAGTATGTATAAATAACAGCAGTTAAGGTGTGTCTGTCGCTATTGAGAACCCGTGAGACTAAGACGAAGAATGGTTTTACCATAGGTGATAGTGAATAGGAAAAACCGAGTGAAGGGCAAAATGGTAATTGTGTCATGAGGGCGTTCGGAGACTGTCAAGATTTTTCTTTACTCTAAGTTACGCGACGAAGGTCATGCGGTGAAGAAAACGCGATTATACGGCGTTAGAGCCTCGTATTTCACCGAAAGTCCGAAGTTAAGCGTGCTAAAGTGAGGAAAATTCCAGGATGGGTGACCCCCTGGGAAGTTTCAGGAAGTTTTGCAATTTCAGCCGGGGAAGCAAATGGGAAGCTAGAGTAGTCTAAAGGGACTTAGAGTATACGGAGTAGACGAAAATTTTAAAAGGTCGCGTGGGCGGAGCGGACTAGGCGGGGGAAAGAACGAAGAGTGTTACGATTCGGAATTGAGGGTGGATTTGAGTAGTGTTGGGGGATCTTTGGTGAGTGAGATATTGGCAATTATATATGTGTGGAAAACGTGTGATACTTATATTAGCGAGTGTACGTATTCCGGTAACCAATGCGATGGTATTTGGAAGGCGTTGATCGGACGAACAACGAAGTTTGATTGAAAAGAAAATAACTAGCGCAAATGTCCTAAGTAAGGCGATGTTGTTTTTCACGACAAGTTAAGTTTGGGAAGTGTTAATACAATAATACATGGAGGAAGGAAAGATGAAAAGGGTCAATGGCACGGGCATGAAAATATCGGAACAAAAGCGTTGCTTGACTGAGATTAGAAAATGTGGATATAGAGCAAAGTATAATCAAGTAATGATAAGCACACCCCAAAAAGGGGGGAAGTGGGTACGAGAAACCCAACTATTGAGTAGAGACAATTAACACCACAAATGTTGAGATACGGAGACTCGGGCTATAAGTAAGATTCCTCGCCGAGACAAGGCAGATAAATCTAGAAGCTAAGATGGTGATTGAGACAAAGATAGGGGAAGTGATGGTGGAGGTCTTAAACGACCGTAGACATCTTGAAGGTAAGGGATGTTAGAGAACAATACGGCAAAAGAACGATGATGAATAACTTACGGTTAAAGATGTTGTGAGGAAAAATAAAGACGTGAGAGATCAAAGGTTGAGATGTGGCCGAAGAGGTTAATTGATAGTGATGATACGCTTTATAGATAGTAAGGAAAACCCCAGAGATACTTATCCGACCTTACAAGACTAGTTGAACATTCGAGGACGAATGTTCTAAAGGGGAAGGATGTTATATCCCGTATTTTGAACGTCGGGATAATCCGGGTTAACCACGATAAGTTGGGAACAAGACTAGCCCGAGATATGAAGTGGAGATTTATTTTGTATATTGTGAAGGCTTAAGTCGTGTATGGTTTTATTGGCATGGAAACATTAGGGAATCATTGGGGTCAAATTGTATTTTTGGAAAGAATTCTAATTTTGGAAAGCAAATTAGTTCATGAAAAATGAAAAAAAAAAGAAAATTAGGGGCCATGTGGCCGGCCACCTTGGGGGTGGGCCATGGCCACATGGTTGGCTAATATTTGCAATAAAAGATGACTTAAGGAGTCATTTTCATCATCTTCTCCATCTAGAATTTTCAAGAAAAACTTTGAGAGAAAAACAAAGGCCATATTCGGCCAAGAGAGAGGAAGAGAGAGATCAAGAATTGATCAAGAAAAAAATAAATTCTTCAAGCAAACTTGCTAATTCAAGAGTGCTCAATAACGTGGACGTGTTGTTTGGAGCGTTGGATTGCTCGTTTTCATCGTCGGCCAACGTTGGACAAGTTAAGAAGTTGAAGAAGAAAGGTGAGTTTAATCTTGTTTTCTTGTGCTATAGATGGTTTATATGTGTTGTTGTATTCTAAAATGGAAGAAATTCATGATAGAAATGAAATTGAAGTTGAGGCCGTGCATGTGTAGGTGGGATTGGAAGTAATGAATTAATGTTAGTTAGCATGTTTTGATTGTTGTGGAGTGAAGAAAAGATTGAAAATCATTTTTGTATGTGTATTGGGTGTTGGCCGAATGGCCCCTTTGTGTAGTTGGAAATGAATAAATTGTCGTTAGCATTTTAGTTGTTGACGTTATGGGTTCTACGATGGAAAAACGCAAGTTTGACGGCTCAAAATAATGTTATGTTGGTTATGGGATGATTTGGAGACTTATGTGAATTTTATGTAATTTTGTAGTTAGGAGAATCATATTGTTAATGCGTGGATTGATGTTGTAAATTATGAAATTGGAAGGAAAGAATATGCTTGGTGTGGTTCTTGGGTTTGGAGATGAATTCGGGTGAGTTGGAGTATGATTTGAGTTGTTTGGAAAATTGTGTGAATTGTTTGAAATGTTCTTGAATAATGTTTGAATGGTTTTGAATTAGTAATCGAATGTATAAACGTTGATATCGGTTTGAATGTAAGTAGTTGAGATAAGATATTGGAATATTATGAATGTTGTTGAATTATGTAGAAAAAGAGCTACTAATGTTAGAATGTAGTTTGAGTTGATTGTTGATGTTGTAACTTGGTTGTTGGTTTGGTTGTTGTTGAAATGAGCCGAGTTGAATCTCGGGGATGTTATATGTATAGGGGAGATGCTGCCCAAATTGTTATAGAACAATATTGGTTAAGCTTGGAAATTGTAAGTCTCATGAATAGTAACTGGTCAATGTGACCATTTGCAGATTTTTGGCGAAACGGGAAGTGAATTTGGAAAGGCGTAAGGAGCATAAAAGGTATGTAAAGCACTTCCTTTCCTTCCTTTGGCATGTCCTAAGTGTGTTAGGCCAAGATACGAGCTTAGGGACGACTCTACTCTTAGAAACCCGAGTTTGAATTTGATCCTTTTTCATTCAATAGAATTGAATTAAGGAATTCATGTTTTGTTTAAATGATCGTTGAAACATTTAATGCTTGCCCAAATGGAATTAGATGGCCTTGACTCCTTCGTGCGTGATTCCATTAGGCCTAATGATCATAATTTGGGTACGCCGCCTCAACTTGACCGAGGTGGGCCCACGTATCTCGAGATTCCCTTATGATGCACTGTTTGACGTACTTAAGCGAAACTTAAAGAAAGCTTTTGGTTATTATCTTAATTACTAAAAGATAGTTGTTTGACTATTCCATGGAGTTGTATGACATGTTTTGACACGTAAAACGACCGCGGAAGCTTATAACTTTCACTCACTAATTCCGATCAATTTGAAACATGCTTATGCACTTTTGAATGTCGGTAAACACATTTGGTCCTCGAATTCTGGAAAATAGTTGGGTCGATTATTTGTTATATGCGTATGATTTATTCACCGAGTCCCGAAAGGGCCGGGTACGACCGAGTCCCGAAAGGGCCGGGTACGGTATACGATGATGTGATTATTCACCGAGTCCCGAAAGGGCCGGGTACGACCGAGTCCCTCATAAAGGGACGGGTACGGTACGCATGCGACATTTCACCGAGTCCCTCGCTAGAGGGCGGGCACGGTATGTATATATGATGATATTATGACATGACACGGACATATATGACACACGATTTAAGGCAAGTCTTCGATTCTCTCGTCTTCTCGATTTGTGTTGATACTATATTTGTTACGTGAACCCCGGCCCGATTATGATCCCACCTTCTTGTATTCTATGCTTTACATATTCAGTACATTTTCCGTACTGACCCCCTCTTCTTCGGGGGCTGCGTTTCATGCCGCGCAGGTGCTGATACACATTTGAGCGAGCCGCCAGCTTAGGTTCCCTGTTCGGCTATCTTGAAGAGCTCCTTTGTCCGGGGCCCAGATTTCGGTACAACCTTTGTTACATTCATGTATATTTGTTCAGGGTACGGCGGGGCCCTGTCCCGTCATATGACTTTGTTACTTTCCGTAGAGGTCTGTAGACATGTCTGTGGGTGTGGTTATGTCTGTACAGCTATATGTACGTATTGTACGTTTGGGCGGTTTATTCACCGCGGCAGCCTTGTCGGCTCGCCTATATATATATATGTATATAGCTATGTTGGCCGGTGTGGCCTTTGTTGGTATTTTACGTATGCGTGGTAAATTTTGGTTAGTAAGAAAAACGGAGAAACTAGGAAAATCTTTCTCTAAATACCGAGTGATTACTTGTGGCTTTTGGTACGTACGGGTGCCCGGCTTCGGGCGCTAGTCACGGCCTACGGGGGTTGGGTCGTGACAAAAGTGGTATCGAGCGGTTAGTCCTCGGAATGTCTACAGACCGTGTCTAGTAGAGTCCTGTTTATCGGTGTGTTGTGCACCACATCTATAAACAGGAGGCTACAGGACATTTAGGAGATTACCCTTCCTTCTGATCTTAGATCGTGCGATAGAGCTGTGTTATCAGGATGATTCCCTTCTAATGAATTATTGTGTTTTCAGCGATGCCTCCGAGAAAGGCGACAGCCGCCCAGAAGGGCAAGTCCACGGCGGCGGGAGAGACTAGCCGGGCCCGGATGACTACTAGGGCCCGTGCCCAGCCTGAGCCGGAGATTGTACCCCCGTCAGTCAGTTCTGCCACCCCGTCACCATCAGAGGGGCATAGAGCAGCAGCAGCTACAGGACAGGGGGCGGCCCCACCCCCAGCACCCGAGCCTCCAGCTCCCCAGGTAGGGGCGGAGGATAGGGCCATGCGTGATGCGGTCCAGTTGTTGACCAGGATTGTGGCGGGGCAGGCCCGTAGGTACGGTCTAGGGGGTAATTATCCACTGACAGGGAAATAAGGCGCTAGATAAAGAGAATACTTGCACGATGATGAATAGTTATGGCATAGCAAGTCAAGACTACAATAATGGAGACAAAATGGGAGCGAGATGCCAGTAATTTTAGAGCATGTACATGAAAACAAAGAAATGAAAGAAGCTGATTGAAGGCAATAAAAGAATTAAGAAAGAATGGGAAGAGACTGACCCAAGTTAAAGTCTAAGCAAACGGTAATCAGACCCTAAGGGAAGAATAACGGTTCTAAGGAATCAAAGATGGTGTTGTGGGTTGGCAATACTGCAACATTCGAGGACGAATGTTTCTAAGGGGGGAAGGATGTTACACCCCGTAGTTTCTGTACGTTGAGACTCATTAAGTATTAGCTATTCAATTGCAGACATCGGAGTTATTGTCGAGAAGATGCAAGATTACAGGTGCTCATGTTACGATTACGAGAGTCTGACTTCACGTAACAGATTATAGAAGGATTGGAAAACCAGTGAACTAAGGAGATTAAGCTTCCGAGGCTTTGAAAGAAAGTTGGGCAAGGTTTGGTACGGAATTTTGGTCTAACTGGAAGAAAGAATCTGTTTTAGTATAAGAGTTTTGAAGTGGCCTAAAGTGAAGTTCAGGAAGTCTAGTTTCTAATGGAACAAATCGCTCCTCAATAGGACATCGGGGTAAGGAGATATGGATGTTACAAGTCGGGCTGGCAGACAGGGAAATGGTCTGCGCGAACGCGCCTGGGAGTGGCGCGAACGCGCCGAAGGCAAAGGGACAACACAGCGCGAACGCGCTGAACAAATTTTGAGGCCCGGGTTCAGGATGAAGGTTATATTATAAGAATGTGATAATAACATATATATATATGTATATGACATTTGGAGACCATATGGGGTTAATTGGTTCGTATGGCACTTAATGAGAACTTCTCGTTGCTGCACGCTAAGTGGGGCCCACACGTCAGAGTTTTATAAAGGACATATGAAGATACATATGAGTAGTACATGGAAAGTGGAGAAAGTCCTAAGAAGGACCCATAAGCCAAATATGGGCATAAGCCCTCCAAAAGGACGATTTAAGGAAACATTTTCGGATGATCTGACTTGGAGGGGCCAAAACGATATTATAATTTGGAATTTTGGAAAACACCAAGCATATAAGTTGTAGATAATTGAAAGAGCTTTCCAACCGTAGGTTGTGGGCCCTCACACGATATCGGGATCAAGAGTTATGACCTTTTTACCGAACGAAGGCGCAGCCAGAAAAAATAAGTCAGCGCGAACGCACTGAACAAAATATATGTCAGTCCAGGCAGAACCTGGACCGTTCTATAAAAGGGGTAGGCCCCCTATTTTTCAACCAAACACACCAAAAACCTTCCCAAAAATTCCACAACCTTCCACCACCAACCTTTAGGCCCGAAACCAGGTATAATTCCCAAATTCTGGTCCAGACAGCGTATAGTTGCAACTACAAAATTGTGTATTGAGGTGTGGTGGCTTAATTTCAAGGTGGAGGAGTGAATATATAGCATTATCGAGGGAAAGGTATGAATCTCTTTCTATTTGTGTTAATATCGGTTTATTTACGGAGAAGGAGCTGTAAAATTGTTATAAAATAATTCTATGGAGGAAATATGGGACGAACACCATATGGGATGTTCTATGGGATACTTTGATATGGGAAATGAGGTTTTTGATGTTGGTATTGTTATTGTTGTTGTTGGTTGTTGAATTGAGAATTCGGGCTGGACATATAAACAGGGGAGATGTTGCCCGATTTTCGGCAGAATATAGAATAGTATAATTTGAAACTTGGTACAAGTGTGCGATGAAGAGGCTAACATTAGTGTAAATCCTCTTAAATGTAGACTTACAAGCTCGGACGCATAAGCGTAGCCAATAAGAGGTTGAACAGGTATGTTAAGGCTCGTCCCTTTCTTTCAAAGGCATGATTCCTAGGTTATGATCTCATAAATGTTTCCATATTTTCCTTGTTATCAAAAGTTAAAGATCTATGATTCCAAGGCATGATTCCTTTTCCCGATGACCCATAAACGTTTTCCAAAATGTCCCTATATTTCCAAAACGGAGGTTTGTGACTCCGTAAGCTTTCATGACAACAACGATGGATATGTTTTACAATGACAACGATGATGTCAAAGATGAGAATGCTTTCCTACGATGAATATGATGATGATGATTCCATGTTTAAAGATTCCAAGTTTATGATTTCAATGACGATATAAGAATGTTGAGCTATTTCTTGATTTCTCAACTTTATTCATGGATGATGACTATTTTTAAAGATTCCAAAGTATATGAATTGACACCTTATGAGATTTATGATCTCAGTCTATGTTCTCTTAATGCTATTCTTCATTGATAGTCTCACCTTATAATAATCGTTCCTTCAAGGTGAGACAAAGCGACCATGATTATTCTATAATACAATCGGAGGTTACCGACCTTACGTCACTCCGATGGAGTTATAGCTTTTGATTGGGCTCTTATGCATGCTTATGTCGTGATGATTACACCGCGCCTATATGGTAGGGGGCAGCACCACTACGGAGGGCGTAGTGGGCGGCTTATGGATGATTACACCGTGCCTATACGGCCGGGCAGCACCACTACGGAGGGCGTAGTGGGCGGCTTATGGATGGTTACACCGTGCCTATATGGCCGGGCAGCACCACTACGCTGGGCGTAGTGGGCGGCTTATGGATGATGATAATAACACCGTGTCTATGTGGCACAAGCAGCACCACTAGTGGGCGGCGTGAGATGATTACCTCGGACGTGGGAGGCCCGGACGTGGGCTAATGATGTTATTTGATTCAGACAGTTTAAGTGTGTATGGGTGAGATGTTTGAAGGTAAAAGTAAGCATGCATGATTCCGCCTTAAGAGGCATGCAGTTACAGTCATACCCTTTTCCTATATTTTCCATATTTCCTTATTATGTTGTTGTTCATGTTCTGTACATATTATCATGTTATCATTCATGCCTTACATACTCAGTACATTGCTCGTACTGACGTCCCTTCTTGTGGACGCTGCGTTCATGCCCGCAGGATCAGGTAGCCAGTCGGACGATTCGCAGCAGTAGGACCTCCCCTCAGCGGCAGTTGGCACGCTCCATTTATCCGGAGCTTCAGCCCGCTTGGTATGCCATCTTGTTCCGTACAAATATGGGTACGGTAGGGCCTTGTCCTGTCCTTTCTACAGTTTGTATTCAATAGAGGTCTGTAGACAGTAATATGTAGTCGTGATGTTAGGCAGCCTCGTTAGCGTTTATTTTGTTGTACGGTATATATGTGTGGCGGCCAAATCGGCTCACACTGTTATTCTCAGTGTTTACGTTTATCTGTATGCATTGGCTGTGAGTTCCCGGCACGGTGCCTTTTATGTTGATTGTTTGGGAGACAGTATAGCACAGTAATAGATTGTACATGGGCCCAGGACAGTCAGTGAGAAGTAAATGCAAGCATAGGGTGCTTGGACAGTAATGGTCGGGTACCTGTCACGGCTCATCGGTTTGGATCGTGACAGGACAGGACTCCGTCATGCCCAAAACATACATATACATATATATACCAAAAGAATAATCAAAGGCACCTCCGAAAAATGGAGTGCTCTCAAATCAGCTAATAGCTCCTACGAGTCTAGATCACCTCCCTGTCTACCTGTGGGCATGAACACAACGTCCAAAGAAAATGGACGTCAGTACGAATGTTGTACTGAGTATGTAAGGCATAAACAATAATAATACATCAATGAAACGAGAAGGCATCAAATGAGGAGCAATCTGTAACTGACTATGAATCATAAAAGACATAATGCATGCTGGCTTACTTTCATAATTATCATCATATCATGTATACATATATGTATAAGCTGCCCGACCATATAGGTACGGTGTGATAATCATTAGCATTAGCCTGCGTCCAGGCCTCCTGCATCCGGGGTACTATCTCATGCCGCCTACTAGTTGTGCCTGCCCATGCCAGCTGGCCATGGTGTATACGTTGCCCGCCTTAGCGGTGTCTGCCCTGCCATATAGGCGCGGTGTAATGTCATTATCATGTACTCATCATAATATACTCATCATAATGCATGCATATAAACTCAATGACAACTACACTTTATCGGGGTGACGTAAGGTCGTGGACCCCCGATTACATTATGAAGCATTCATAAACATTCTGCCTCACCTCGAACGAATTAGCATAAGGTGAGTGTGCATAATGATCAACATCAAAAGATTATCGATAGAATCATATCATGGACTCTAGAATCCTTAGACATAAGCTTATCGTCATCATTATCTTACTCATAGTGTATCTCTTATGTCGTATGGCTATTCATGAACAAGGACTCTTAGTTTTCTTGAAGATAGGACATTCATGACAAAGGAGGAAATTCATGCCATAAGATTCATGCCTTAGAAAGAAAGGACTAGCCTCACATACCTTTGTCGTTTAACTATTCTATTGCTTGCTCGTTCTCCTTTAATGCTCACGTCTTTACCTTCAAGAGAATTCGTATCGACATTAGCTAAACAATTACAAACGACTTCTTCCATATTCTGTATCAACTCCCAAACATTCACAACAACAATCACAATATCATAAATAACAATCATCATTCATTTGCACTATCCATATTTCACAATTTCACTTCAAATTCTCCATAATCATGATCATAGTTCACTATCGCGTTCTTTCACATACAATGATTATTCCATGTTTGAAATGTCATTCATAACCTACTTGCAATCACAACATATCCATTTTCATGATTCAGTCAAACTACTACTCAACAATGACACTATTCCCACATTTATGGCCCATTTTCTATATTCTACTACAATCCAAGGGTTTCAACTTTTCAATACTTCAAACAACATGAAAAGATCATGAAACTTACCTTAGATGGTGTAGGAAAAAGCCTTGAGTGGCAATACCCTTCTTGCACCAAAACCCTAGTTCACTTCTCTTGGAATTTCTTGACTTAGATGACTTTAATCGGTTTCACACTCTTGATTCTTGTTGGTTTGATGAAGTTGATCATAAATTGCCTTTGTGTTCTTGTGGATGAAGAGTGGAGAATACTCTAGAGGCTTCTTGATTTGTGGAGTGAGAATGAAATGAAATAAAATGAGAGAGAGGTCCCTTATATCAACAATTAAATCTGTCCCGACCATGATCTACGGACCAACATACGGTCTGTATAATTTATACTGGCCGTATGCCTGGCCATAGATCTGGTCCAGAAAGACATGCCATTCTGGGCTGATTATACGACCAGTATAATTTATACGGCCAATATGTTAGGCCGTATAATGCCCAGTGGTCTCGAAATCATTCTCGTTGACTCGTTTGATCTTCAATCTTTATGGAACCTTCTTAACACTTGTTAAACACCTCAATAACAATCTAAGGGATGTCATAAATCTTACCCAAAGCATTATGAGACTTTCATTGATTCGATACCTGTAATTCTTGTCCGACGCACAACATATGACTTGCTTTCCTTAACAACTTTCTTTCCTTACCTTATATGCATTTGAAATCTCGTTTAGGGTCGTCAAATGCTATTTCTTACTAATCAAAACATCGTATACGTCATGCCCTTCGTTGGCCTATTCACTGTACATTAACGGGAAATTTCCAAGGTGTAACATTCTTCCCCCGTTTTGGAACATTCGTCCTCGAATGTTAAGTCATCGGGAATTCTATAAAAATTTCGCCTGAGTCTCCCCTGTAATATGGCACTACCATCCTATCACAACAACCCATAACAACATTGCCTCACAGGGCCACAAAATAATAGCAATATAAATTGGCCATATACGACCCATATGCATAAAAGAAAAACATATATACCTCATAATCTTGATGTCTCGTCATAGTTCTCTTCCGGCGGCTGAAACAAGTATGGTTATGTGGACTCCATCTTCTCTTCTGCTGCCCAAGTCATTTCTTCTCGATTGCTATTTCGCCACAAGACTTTAACTGAGGCCACTTCCTTGTTTCGAAGTCTCCGTACTTGCCTGTCTAATGTGGCAATGGGCACTTCTTCATAGACTAACTTTTCTGTCACCTGTACATCATCTATTGGCACAATCTTCGTAGGATCTCCAACACACTTGCGGAGCATTGAGACATGAAAAACTGGATGGACTAATTCAAGTTCTGGAGGCAAATCTAATTCATACGCTACTTGACCCACCTTGCGGATGATCTTATAGGGTCCAATATATCGAGGACTTAACTTTCTTTTCTTACCAGGGTGTGATGGGCACCCGACCCCACATCTGGAGCCGAGCGAACCCTCTGACTCTTATCACATAGGTAAATTCCTGTATCAAATAAAAAAAAATAGGATACATAGTGAACTCAAATTTTTTTTTTTCTATAAGTAAAGTCTATTGCCATGTGGGACCCGTGACATGAAACATAATAACATGTTAACCAGCGACACCGTCTACAAAGCCACGTCCGCTCATACCCTCGACTCGTCTCCGCAAAGTCTCTAACACCGAACAAAACATCATGGCTCATATACTCGACTCGGCGGCACTCCGGACAAGTGGAGCCTACCAACCCCCGCCGGAACATCATGTATGCTAGCTTCGATTCGTACCGGGTGTACCTCCGCGCGGCATGAACGCGACCCCCGAAGAAGAGGGGAGGTCGATGCGAGCATTGTGCGAGTATGTAAGACATGAATAGTAACATGATAAAGGCATATGCAGATGAATAATAACGGTACAAACATATGGAGCTTATCCGGGTTAGATATAACTTGTACGTGTGAGTGCCTTTCGGGCGGATGCCATACATGCTTAGTTTCTTTCCGGAAAACGGTACTTTTATTTACATTTACGAGAACGAACATTTCGGGAGAATGTTGTCCTTTGCTTACATTCGACGCCGAGTACATCGGCTCTCCCACCCCCCATCCCCAACAATGTTGTCCCAACATATTATACATATGGCATATACGTAAAACGAGCATTTCGAAAAATGGTGTTCTTTACTTGCGTTCACAGACGCCGAGTACATCGGCTCTCCCACCCCCCTCCCCAACGGTCCCAACATACAATATATATCACATATACGTACGCCGCCCGCCTCTCCCATATCCCGCGTCCCCGGCATCCCGCGTCCGGATGATAAGCCAGTTGAATCGTGGACACGGTTGCCCTTTCCCTTCCCCACATATACATTTACATATACATATATATATATACATTTCCATACACATATACATGTATCATAAGGCGAGATTACCAATAAAGGGTGTCATTTATGAGAAAAACATCAAATAGGATCATAAGGTATAGTTTCATCTACTTAGAACCTTTATGGCGGTCATTCTCTATGATAGCATTGCGATATCAAGAAATCGTTTAACATTTCCATATATTCATTTTTATAGCAGAACATATCTATCGTAGGCATTTTCTCATTTTCAACTCCATCGTTATCATTTTAAGATCATATTCTTCACCTTAGTCAAGGAATCATCTTTGTCGTACCTATCATGGATGTATGTTCTTTCTTAGAATTATCGTTATCACGGTCATCATAGACATTTTTACATTAGGATAGTGATGTACCTATCGTTTGATAATCGGGACGAGGATCGAGAGTTTCCCTTAGGATTCTTCTCCAAAACTAGTCAAACGAAGCGATAGAGAAAATCCGGAACAATGGGCCCACCTCGGGTCAAATGAGGCGGCGCACACAATTTACGTGTAATACGTCTCATGACATTACTTATGAGAGTTTTAAAGTAATCGGGTCTCATTTATGCAAGTTCTAGAGGTCTAAGAAGTTTTCCAACATTTCGCACCATTTCTAGTTCAATTCTCTTTGAATGAATAATAGCGAATTTTCAATCTTGGATTTCGAGAAAGGAATGGTCCCCGAGGCCCGTATCCAACTTAGTACGTCTAAGACATGCCATAGAAAAGAAGGGTGAAGTCTTACATACCTCTTTCCGCTCCCTCTTCTACTCCAACTTCAAGCTCCCAAATTCGCCAAAATCTACAATTTGGTCATGTTTTTACCCAACTTGATTAGTGCATTTAGAACGGATTCTTCAAATGGCACTTGGCTACCGAAATTTCGAAGACTTCCCCGTAAATATACCATCCCACCAAGTTTAACTTGGCCAATTTCAATCAACAACAATCCAGGGAATGCACTTGCCAAACCAACAACAATACCAACGATTATTCTAGCAATACTCCAACATTCAATTCACATAATCTTCCAACATTAGTGTCTCTTTTTACATAATCCAACAACATTTCCTTTCTTCCATATTCATGAAATATCATCACCACACCTTAACAATATTACTCATGCAAATATAAGAAAACCACACTAATGTCATACTAG
Source organism: Lycium ferocissimum (assembly GCF_029784015.1). Lineage (NCBI taxonomy): Eukaryota > Viridiplantae > Streptophyta > Magnoliopsida > Solanales > Solanaceae > Lycium > Lycium ferocissimum. The sequence continues at coordinate 2,036 of NW_026713655.1, read as the reverse complement.
CCTCTTCAATAATAACGCGCAAAATAATTTCAAATTCATCTCGAGCCACCAAACCTTCATTTTACATCACGGAATCCACAACACACAACAACTAAAATATCAAATAGAATCAATTCACCATAACTTGCCAACCAACCCTATTCGGCCACAATAGCATCACACATGTTTTCATGCATTTTTATCCATTCAACACAACCAAAGGACTAAGTAAAATTAATCCATTCTTTCTACATAACACGCCAATCATTCTACTAAATAAAAATCATTTCATCTTTTCTACACAACAACCCATGCATTCGGCCAACACACAACATACATGTTTTCCATGAATTTGCATCCTTTTCTATACATTACAACAACAAACTTACTTACAAAATTAATTCATCATTTTTCTCATACAACCACACACACACGGCCACACCCACAACTTCCATATTTTCATGATTTTCATCCCTTTCTGCATACTACAATACTCACAACCATCCAAAACATATGAAAGAAGATTGAATACATACCTTTTTTAATTAACTTCTTACTTGACTAGGCTCCAAACTTGTACAACAAATGCTTTGCTTGTTCCAACAACCACTCCATGTTGTTGAGGACTTCAATTAGGTAGGAAAAAGTGGAAGAAAATAATTTATTTTGAGCATCTTCCATGGCTCCCATTTTTTGGAGCCATGGCCGAATACTACTAAGTCCTCTCTTCTTCTTGTTTTTTCTTTCTTATTTCTTCAACTAAAAGATGACTCCAAATATATATATATATATATATATATATATATATAATTCTCCCATCACTTATATATATTTATGCTTAAGCCCCTCAATTTTGGTCACATATTCCCTTTCTTCCCTTTCTAGACTTTTCCTCCTTTTTCTTGATTTTTCTTTTCTTTTCTTGACTTTTCTTACTTGGTCAAAGAAGACCAAGTGTCTTCTTTTGTACACTTTGGCCCTTCAAGAATTTCCTTGAACCTTTGTGAAATTACCATTTTACCCCTAGCCTTCCACATTATTCCCGCGATGCCACTTTGCAAATTTTTCCTTTTTTAACCTTTTTTCAACATTTCCACAATACCAATATTCATAAATAATATTCCTTCACAACTCCGACATTAAAACTATTTTAGAACATGGTCTTGTCCTTAATTTCTCACCATTGTCTCACAACATCCGACGCACGAAATACGGGCTATAACATCCTCCCCCTTTAGAACATTCGTCCTCGAATGTTCAACTAACCTGCAGGGCGTCATAATTGTCACACCCCAATTTACATTAGGGTGTGATGGGCACCCGACCATTATCCGTGGCCGAAGCGAACCCTCGGACTATCGTAATACTAATACTTACATTGGGCCCTAACAAATCATAAATACATAAATTCAAATCAAACACAAACTTGCGAACGTACAAAATCCGTAATATCACGTATAACAAAACGACGGCTTAAAGAGCCGCTCACAACTGACATCAGAAGCACATGACTCTGTCTGCAAAGTCTCTAACATGACTCGGATATCATAATATGCACAAACTCGACTCGGTAGCACTCTAGGAACAAGTGGAGCTCGCCAATCCCGGGAACCAGCCGCACGCTGTTCAGCTCACTGGTGTACACACGCGGCATGAAACGCGGCCCCGAAGAACGGGGGGTCGGTACGGAAGATGTCTTCGAGTATGTAAAACGGGATACAGGATCATAATATCAAAATACGGAGACAGACATGATATGCAAAATACCAAAATACTTAGTTAAAGAAAATGTAAATCTACAGTATTGTGCTCTTAGAACGGCTGTCGCCCGCCCGTCGTTGGCGCCACGCCAAGATTGTCTTAAGATTTCATATCTCCGTAACCCGACATATCCCCCGTAACACATCATAGCCAGCCATCACACCATAACACAGTATCACACCAAACTAACCCGCCTTTGAGCAGGAGCCCGCGAACCGTAACACAAGATCACACCGGAATTTATCATAATGCGCATAGCGATAACTCGGCCTTGACTTCGTGAAGGAGGTACAACC
>NW_026713654.1:0-25938 GCF_029784015.1 Lycium ferocissimum | reverse complement strand
AAATAGGCTAAGCTTGCGTAGTATCTGCCTATAGGGCACATACATGTACAGGTTACTTCTGCACCAGGATAAGCTCTGTATATCTATTCTGTTATGACTTATACTCTATATACATTTACTATGTTGCCATCCATGCCTTACATACTCGGTACACTATCCGTACTGACGTCCCTTCTTGTGGACGCTGCGTTTCATGCCACGCAGGTCAGCAGACAGACGGTTTTGGTTTTTAGAGGCCTCACCAGCAGCAGTTGACAGCGCTCCAGTTGTTCCGGAGCCTCATTCCTTTGGTACTATTCTGTGTATATATATATGCGGGCACGACAGCACTCGGCCCTTCTTCTGTATATGTGTACTATGTTTAGAGGCTCGTACGTATGTGTACAGGTAGATGTTTGTATTTTGGATTGTCCGTATTGCTGTATAATGGAATAGCAACGTTTACTAGTTTATGTTCAGAACGACGCTGCTAATGTTAATGTTCTGTTTCAAGAAAAAAAATATACGGCACTGTTCATACGACTTGCTAAGAGGTACAGGTAAAATGATAGGTAAGGGGTGCTCGGTACAAGTATCGGATACTCGTCACGACCCCTAGACGGGTCGTGACAAGTGGCCACTGCGGGTTCGCTACCCGGGTGCGGTTTATGCCTAGCTATTCGAGAGGAAGGATAGCCATCGAGAACCTGAGATTCTGATGTGGTGCTTCTAAGTTGTTTAGGGAACCTCAAAGGTCATCCCTTCATTGTGACTGGTTCTTGGGCCTGTATTGGCAAGTGTGATATCCTTATCCTTTTATGGAACTGTTGTTGTTAATCATGATCAATTTAAAAAGCATATTTGGAAGTTGTAACTTGACCAAAGGCTTTATAATCAGTTTTGATAATTCTTATTGAGATACACAAGCTGAATAATTGATTTCACGTTGTTTCATGCTATCCTCAGAACTGATTTCTTTAAGTATTATTGTACTCTATTTTCATATTACTTGTTGTCCCCGAGGCACTCACTGAGTACGAAGTACTCAGGCATATCATTGTTGTTTTTGATGGTATATTAGGTAACGGAGAAGAGCATGTTCTTGATACTCAAAACGCTTAGGAAGGACTTGTTGTGGTTGCTGACTTGGTAAGCCCACATGTTCATTCATGGGACACCCCTTATCATATTTATTTACTATTCTTGTTTTTTTCGGGTTACGTCTCGATGTGTCAGACAATTACTCTTTTATCTTAGAAGCTCCATAGTACACATTCTTATGGGTAGTTGTTGAGTTTTGTTTAACTCTTAGGCGTTCGTCACGTTTTCATTAAGTTTTATCATATTAAAGACTTCCGCTGATTTAATTCATATATCATGATGTGATTGTATTTATTTTATAAACTGTTGGAGGTGAATATTGAACTCGGCGGGTTCAAGTGTTATTGCATCTTTTAGGTTCTTCCGATGTTGTTCATGATGTCAGATGCCGGTCACATCTATGGTGGATTTTAGGGTGTGACAGTACCGTGGGCATGGTACTTCTTCAACATCGAAACATGAAAGACCGAATGAACTCCCGCCAAGCCTGACGACAATACTAACTCATAAGCTACATCACCGATACAATTCACAATCTTAAATGGACCAATGTACCTGGGGCTCAACTTACCCCTTTTACCAAACTTCATAACACCCTTCATGGGTGAAACCAGTTACACCCCGTACTTCGTACGTTGGAATGTTCTAAGTTGGTTGCGACGAGTTATGGACAAGACTTTTATTTTCCGGTTTTGTTGATTTTGTCTCAATGCATAAGTCGCATATTCATTTTTGTGGGTATGAAGTGTTAAGGGTAAGATTGGAATGAGGAAAACAAAATTTAGAGAATGAAAGTTGGAAGAATTTTGGGACCAAAAAATGAAATAAGAAAACTTGGGAATCATTGAAGTTGAGGGGCCAAAGTGGCCGGCCAAGATAATTGTGGGCCAAGGCCACATGTTTTCATTTTACTTGGAAATTTAAAAGATGACCAAGTCATCTTTTCCTTCATTTATCCATAGAGAGTTCAAGAAACATTGAGAGAAAGGGAGAGAGCACCATTCGGCTCTCTCCTTGGCCGAGCAACACCAAGAGAAAAAGGGGTGAAGAAAAAAAAAACAATAGTTTCCTCAAACAATTCTACTCTTTGGAAGGTGCTAAACAACATGAGGTAGTTGTTGAATTGAGCAAAGTTCTTATTCTTGTGAAACTTCACCATGGCCGTATGAACAAGTAGAAGGGAGAAGGTAAGTTCCAAGTCTCCTTTATGTGTTATGCATGATTTGTTGATGTTGTAGTACGTAGAAATGAATGAAAAACATGAAAATATAAATGTTGAAGTTGAGTTGTGAAAGTTGAAGGTTGGCCGTGAGTTGTGTGTGTTGTGTGGTGATAGTGAATTAATTGTATTTGGCTTGTTGTGTGTGTGTTGTTGTAGTGTGTTGAAATGGATGGAAATCATGAAAACATGCATGTTGAGGGGCAAATGTACTCGTGAGTGTGTGTGTGGAACCGTGTGTGTATGTGTGGTTGTGTAGAGGTGAAGAATTATGTATGTAGTATGTTTGCAAGTTGTTTTGGCATGTAGAAATGAATGAAAAGTCATGGAATATGATGTTGATGTGTAACCGTGGATAGGGGCTGCTGTTTTGGAGGAGTATGATGAACAAATTTTATGTAACGTTTGGTTGTTGTTTGTTGTGGATTATGTGATAAAAATAAAGGTATAATGACTTATGTCGAAGTTGTAGCTGCCAGGGCTGTTTTGGAAGTCAATATGGTTCTATTATGTTTTCTTATAATTATGAAGGTAGTGTGGTAATGTATGGAACCGTTGACGTAGTTTGTGAAATTGAAAGAAAGAAACGCATTATTGTCATATTCATTGTTGGAAGGTTTCGGGTTTCATAGCATATTGTTTGAATTGTCTTGAATACTTTGTGGATTGTCCGAAATGTTCTTAAATCTTGTTTGGATGGTTGTTGGTTTGGTTGTTGTTGATATTAGCCGAGTTGAATTCTCGGTTGGTGAATATATAGGGGAAATGTCGCCCAATTTTTAGTAGAAAAAGCAATGATTTGGAATTGATTCTTTAGCGCGTATGACTAATGTTCGACGCCTATCGATGTTATTGTAGATTTTGAGTGTACCGAGGTTTGAGTTTGGATTAGCCTAGGAAGCAAACCAGGTATGTGAAGCTTACCCTTCTTTTCTTTTTGGCATGTCTTAGATGGAACTAAGGTATGACATGATATGTGCCTCGGGGTAATTCCATTCGTAAATTTCAAGTAGGTTTGTGAATCGTATTTGCTTGCGCTGTAGGCATCTTTAGTATGGTCAGGCTGTGGTTTGTATGTTCTTGATATGGTTGAGTTTGAAAAATTGTGTAAGCGATTCGTATGAGTTCCTTGATGTTCGTATCTTTAATGCGGTTGAGTTATGACCCTTATGTCTTTTGTAGGATTAAACTTTTAAGGTTTCAAAAGAGTTCTACTTTCAAAAGAATTTTGTTTTCAAAAGAGACTTGTTCCAAAACGACTAAACTACGAACGTCCGTAACTTTTGCATACGACCTCGAAACGCCCCAAAACATAATATGTAAGTTCATAAGGCATCACTCTCCCCTACCCCTCGTAGTCGGCCCGGGACGGGGTCGGCACCGTCCGTGGGGCCCGCGGCCCTTCTATGCTACCTTTATGGATTTTTCAAAAATTAATATTTTCTTCACTATGATTATTTATTTTTTCCGTCGAGTTAGAAATAAGGATTTTATACCCATGATTTTGATACGTAACAACGGTTTCTGAAGTTCTGTTTGATATGCCCGAGCGAGATTCGGGAGAAAACTTGATTTGACTATGGTTTTGGATTTTCAAAAAGAGGGTTCGTTTTGATCATTCGATTGAGTCTGTGATGATGTCTGATGTGCGTGTGGTTACTTACGATCTGTTCGTGCGTTCTGTGTTACCTCTTTCACCGGATCCCGGGCCGGTATATGATCGTGCGCACTATGATATATTCTCTGAAGTTATGCCGTGTTACGGTTCCCGAGACTCGCCATAGGGCCGGGTTCCGTTTATGAAGTTATGCGTCGTGATATGGCTTATGATGTGTTGTGATGATGTGTTGTGTTCGGGGATACGGAGATTTGAAATCTTCCGGAGTTATGCCGTGTTGTGGCGCCAGACAGGTGGCGACCACGTTCGTCCGCCGGTCCCATGGACCGCATTTGATATGTGATGATGTATGATGAGTTTGTTCTCCGATGATGAGTTTGATCACCGATGATGAGGTAAATCCCACATCGGTTAATGTCATTCCATGTGACAGATTATGATGCGTTCGGTATGAGTATGTATGATTTGTGTGATAGATGTAAGTACTTGGGTAGTTGGGTCATTACGACTTCACTTTCTGTATTTCCTATTTCGGTTATGACCTCGTTTGATGTGTGCTATGCTTTACATGCTCAGACATATTTCGTATCGACCCCTTTCTTCGGGGTCGCGTTTCATGCCACGCAGTGTACCCACGGATGAGTCGGTGATGTTAGCAGGAGATGCCAGCACCGGATTGGCGAGCTCCATTTCCTCCGGAGCTGCCGCCGAGTCGAGTGCTTTGTATGGTGTTCGGTTATGATAGAGACTTTTGCGTACGTTGTCGAGTGTCCGATATGTCGGGTCTGTTTTGTAAGCGGCCACGTAAGCCGGTGTGTTTGTATGCATTATGCTACCGATGTGTTTGGCAAGCGGCTATATAAGCCTAAGTGTCAAGTTGTGCCTTATATTATAGATTTTATGCTATTGCAAATTTTATTTGGTTTGAAAAAAAAAACGAAAGGCATGTTTGTTTTCTCGAAAAATTTTCATTACGTGCGTATGTTATGTTTTGTGGGCCCAGATTTGGGTATGGTCATTACGATAGTCGGCGGGTTCGCTCGGCCCTAAGTAAGGGTCGGGTGCCCATCACACCCTATCGGAAATTGGGGTGTGACAAAACCTTCAATAGAACCTGGTCACCAATAGCAAACTTCAAATCCCGGACCTTCCGGTCCGCATACATCTTTTGCTGACTCTGAGCTGCCAAAAGCTTGGCCTGAACAACTCTTACCCTATTAAGGGACTCTCTCAATAGATCCGTGCTCCAAGGTCGAGCCTCAAACCCATCAAACCAACCAATCGGAGATCTACATCTCCTACCATATAAGGCCTCAAAAGGCGCCATGCCAATACTCGAATGATAACTGTTATTGTACGCAAACTCTACCAAGGGCAAGTGCTGATCCCAATGACCACCGAAATCAATAACACACACTCTCAACATATCCTCGAGCACCTGAATGGTCCGCTCAGACTGGCCATAGGTCTCGGTATGGAAGGCTGTACTAAGATCCAATTGGGTACCTAACTCCTCGTGAAATGCCCTAAAAAATCGAGAGGTAAAGATAGTACCCCGATCAGATACAACATAAATAGGAACCCCATGTGACCTCACAATATCCCAAATATACATCTTAGCTAACTTCTCCACAGTATAGGAAACCTGAACTGGAGCAAAGTGAGCGGACTTAGTCAACCGATCCACTATCACCCAAATAGAATCAAACTTGCCAAGGGTCTTCAGAAGACCTGTGACAAAATCCATGGTAATCCTCTCCCACTTTCACTCGGGAATGGGCATCCTCTGAAGCACCCCACCGGGTCGCTGGTGCTAATACTTTACCTGCTGACAATTTTCACACTTAGCCACAAAGTCAACTATATCTCTCTTCATCCGACGCCACAAATAGTGCTGTCTCAAGTCACGGTACATCTTAGTCGCCCCCGGATGAATGGAATAGCGTGAGCTATGGGCCTCAGATAAGATCAACTAAACCAAATCACCAACTCGAGGAATGCACACGCATCCTCTAATCCTCATAATGACCTCAGAATCAACGGCCTTTTTGGCCTCACCTCTCGAAACCCTATCTCAGATCTTGCTCAACTGAGCATCCTCAAACTGATGAGCCCTGATCCGATCCAATAAAGATGACCTCGCCTCTATACAAGCCAAAATTCTGCCCGGGGCTGAAATATCAAGACGGACGAAACTGTATTAGAGTTTGAACCTCCATGGACAACAAACGCTTGGAGATAATCAATCGAGTTAAACTCCCCATACTCACTGCCTTGCGACTCAAGGCATCAGCCACCACATTGGCTTTCCCGGGATGATACATAATAGAGATTTCATAGTCCTTCAGGAGCTCCATCCATCGGCGCTGCCTGGAATTAAGATCTCCCTGGGTAAACACATGCTGAAGGCTACGGTGATCGGTAAAAACCTCACAATGGACACCATACAAGTAATGCCTCCAAAACTTCAAAGCGAAGAATACGGCCAACAACTCCAAATCATGGGTAGGGTAATTCTTCTCATGAACTTTTAACTGAAAAAAATTATAAGCTATCACTCTACTCTCCTGCATCAACACCGCACCCAAACCCATGCGGGAGGCATCACAATAGACAGCGAAATCCTTACCTTCCACAGGTAAGGCTAGGATCGAGGCTGTAGACAAAAGAAGCTTGAGCTTTTGAAAGCTCTCCTCACAATCATCCATCCACTGGAAGGGAACATCCTTTTGAGTCAATCTGGTCAAAGATGAAGCAATGGCAGCAAAACCCTTCACAAAGCGATGGTAATAACTGGCCAAACCCACAAAGCTACGAATCTCAGTAACGGTAGTGGGCCTCGCCCAACCTCTCACAGCCTTAATCTTCTGTGGATCAGCCATAATCCCATCTTTAGACACCACATGGCCCAAGAATGCTACAAACGCCAACTAGAACTCACACTTAGAAAATTTAGCAAACAGGTTATTTTTCTTCAATAACCCAAGAACGGTACGGAGATGGCTCTCATGCTCCACTCTACTTTTTGAATACACTAAGATGTCATCAATAAACACAATCAAAAATGAATCAAGGAACGGCATAAAGATGCCATTCATCAAGGTTATAAATGTAGCCGGAGCGTTGGTAAGTGTAACACTCCATAAATTGGGGTTAGATGTAAAAGTATAAAACTAGTAATAAGATGATATTTTAGATATATTAATCCATTTAGGATGAATGTGGGTGATAATCAATCATTTTGGAGTCAACCCAAATAGTGAAGTTCGTAAGAGTTCTCAAACTCGTCAAAATTTCAGTAGGTCTGACTTCTAAGCCAGTTTTGTGTAAATAGGTAGGGAATTTGGGAAAACTTCCTCAATGAAAGTTGTAGATCTTTGAAATAGTTTTCTAACGATATATTGTGGAGCTCAAGAAAAGCTCTGTGCTAGAAGTTATGACCAATTTACTGAGTGATGTCGAAGCAGTCAAAAATCGTAAAACTTTGGCTAAGTGTGAAATGGATAGGAGAGCTCGCTGAGCTAGGCCCAAAGCGAGTTAGGGGCTCACCATAGCCCTCTCTCAGCGAGGTAAGGGGGATCCAAAAGTGAAAACTTAAGAAAAATTGACTAAGTCCTTTTTTGAGGGTGACCTCGTTGAGCGAGGCTCAAAGCGAGGTAGGGCCTTGCCGAGCGAGGGCCATAGCGAGGTCACCCCTGGCTTTGGGGCTTGCTCGGCGAGCTAGGGGGTCCAATTTTTCAGTTATATAAATTCGTCCCTTAACTCGAAAAATCAGATTTCCCTCATTCTCTAAACCCTAGAACAACGTGTTATTCTCCTATCAACCTCCCACAATAACGGTTGCAACATAATTCTTCCTAAAGTGATTCAAGCTAGGATTTTGGGTGTTCTTCATTAGAAAAGTGAATTGTTAAACTTCGTTTAACATATTAAGGTATGTCTCCCTTTTTAAAAACCTTATTATGGATGCATGTCTTCTTCTCAAAAGTTCTTTATTGAATAAAAAGGTAAACTTTTCATACAAAACCCTAATTCATGTTTTGATTGAGGTTGGTGTGTGTGAGGGGACAAGCCCACACTAAACCTTGATTGTATTATCCTCTATATACGTACATGAAATCATAACCATTTTCTTCTATAGGAGATGGTCATTAATGAGGGTTAATTGTTGGCATGGATGTTTTAAAAGGGAACTATGACAATGGAATCTTGTTGAAAGAAATAGAAACATCTTCAAGATTATCTATGAAACTATGGATTTTCGTAATGACATAATGAACTTTAATGTTAATTGATAGTGTGACTACTATGAGACAAATTGTGAATCGGCTTCTATGCTATGAACTTTGTTGTTGTGTTTGGCCTAGCTACTCGGGAGGAAGGTGTTATATCCGGCATTTTTGCACATTTGGAAAGTTTGGAATAATTTTTGCTTGTAAGAAATAAGGCCATATTTGGATTTTTCTTAGCATGTGTGAACCGGTTATGGAAGCTTGAACGCGAAAACACCGGAGAAGGCCTAAGGGTAAAATTGGAATTTTGAAAAATTTGTTTCGCAAATTTTGAAATAAGGATTCTAGCTTATTGGGCCCAATTCATGAAAAGAAAATTTGGGCCCAAAATTAGGGGGTTGGCCGGCCATGGTGGCCAAGGCCCATGGGTTTAATTAATTTTCCCATGTGTTAAATATTTATAAGGTGGAGTGGTTCATGAAACTTCAAGAGAAAAACAAAGAAAAATCAAGAAACAAAAGAAGGAGACAATCGGCTCCAAGAAAAAAAAAAAAAGAAAAAAAGAGGAGAAAATTTTCTTGCCTTAATCCTTGGTTCAAATTCATCTCTTGTTGGATTCTTAACAAGCTTGAGGTGCTCTACGACGTGGTATAGTTGGTTTGGAGAAAGAACGCCGTTTGCGGAAAGTTGAAATTTTAAGAAAAAGGTAAAATTCTTATATTTCATGTTATGAAATGAATTTATATGTTATGATGATTAGAATTAGACGGGAATTATGAAAGTGTGACGTGTGTGTGCATGGCGTGTGTGTGTGTGGAATATGCATGTGGCCGTGAGCCACTTGAGGTGGAGGAGAAGTAGATTTGATTTTATTTTGCTTGTTAATTGTGTTGTTGGGATGTTGTGATGAAAAGAAAGGTTAATGAGCCAATTTGGTGTTGAAGTTGGCATGTATGTTGTTATGGAAAATTTTATGATTTTATATGGTTTCTATTTAATTATGGAAGTAATGGTATGAGGTATGAATTATGATTATGGATGATGAAATTAGAAGATGGAATCATGTTATGAATATTTACGTTGAGAACCGGAAGTTTTGAGTGAATTATGGTTTGGTGGAATTTTTGCATATTTGGTAGAATAATGTGAAATGTGTTGAAATGTGTTTGAATGGTCTTGAATTAGTAGAGAAATGTGAAAACGTCGATATCGGATGAGACGTATGAAGTTAGAATGGAAGTTGATGTAGTATGTTGAAAGAAAGACTATTTATGTTAATATGTGTTTTGTAGTGTTCATTGGTGTTGTTGATGTTGTTGTTGGATTGGTTGTTGCCTTTTAAGCCGAGTTTAATCCTCGGGGATGTTAGATATTTAGGGGAGGTGCTGCCGAAATTTCGGTAGTCAAGTATGAACTTGTTATTGAAATGCTAACTCTCATGAATAGTAACTGGTAAAGGTGACCATTTGCAGATTCTGGACGAAACGGAACTTGAGTTTAAGAGAGCATAAGACACCCGTAAGGTATGTGAAGCTATCCTCTCCTTCTTTTGGCATGTCCTAGGTATACTAGGCTTGAATTCGAGCCTCGAGGGTTATTCTGCTCATGGAAATTCGATCCTGAAAGTGAGCACTATTCATTCAGTGCGATTGAACTAGAATCCTTACATTTTGTTGGGAGAATGCTCAAACATCTATAACTTGCAGAAATGTGACCGAACTCGCCTTGAAACTTTTATAAATGACCTCATTAAGCAAGTATTTTTATTAAAACTTTTTAAAACCACTCCGACTTTTCAAAACCACTCCGAGGGGGTGAGATATTTTAATACAACTTTTCAAAACCACTCCGATGGGAGTGTGATATTTTGATAAAACTTTCCAAAACCACTCCGAAGGGGGTGCGAAATTTTATTATTATTATTATTATTACGCCCGAAGGGGCTAGGATTAGTACTATGTCACGAGTGGCATGCCCGATGGGGCCAGGGTAGCCGTATGTCACGAGTGGCATGCCTATGCCCGATGGGGCTAGGATTAATGTCGGGGCCAGCATGTCCGATGGGGCCAGGATAGACGTATGTTGGACCGGCATGCCCGAAGGGGCCATCATTTATATCGGGGCCAGCATGTCCGATGGGGCCAGGATAGACGTATGTTGGACCGGTATGCCCGAAGGGGATTATTATTATTATTATTATTATTATTATTATTATTATTATTATTATTATTATTATTATTATTATTATTAGGCCGGAAGCGGCCGTCCGAAGGGACTATTTTTACTTAATATTTTACTTAAATATTATACTCATGTCAGGTAGCCTAAACTTGTTTACTGTCGTGCTTGTCTATTTCTTGCTTCATTGATGCTTTACATATTCAGTACATATTCCGTACTGACCCCCTTTCTTCGGGGGGCGCGTTTCATGCCCGCGGGTTCGGGGGCGCGTCGGGGAATCCGGCTACTTAGGGGGAGTCGCCCGCGGGAGTCGAACGACTCCTTTTGTTCGGAGGGCGTTTTTATTTTGGTATATCTCTGTGTATATATTTGCGGGTCATACTCTTTAGAAGTACGCGAACGATGTGGGAGTCGGGGGGTTCTTGTTTGGCCTTGTCGGCCGTTATTTTGTGTACGAAATGGCGGAGGCCCTTTTGGCTCGCCTTATTCTACGTCGTGTATATGTATACATTATGTTTTGAGATATTTTTGAGTTGTTTGTAAATTTTAGTATTCCATTTTATAATTTAAAAAAAAAAAAAAAAAAAAAAAAATTAGAGTCGACGTTTAAGGGTTCGCTCGACTCTGACGAGAGTCGGGTGCCCGTCACGCCCTGATGAGGATTGGGGTGTGACAAAGTGGTATCAGAGCAGGTTAGTCCTCGGCGTGTTCGCAGACTGTGTCTAGTAGAGTCTTGTTTATCGGTGTGTTGTGCACCACATCTATAAACAGGAGGCTACGAGACATTGATAGGGTGTCACTCTTTCTTTCATGGAGTAGATCGTGCGTATAGAGCCGTGTTATATATAAAGTCCCTAATTCGCTGACCTTGTGTGCTTTCAGTGATGCCTAAGAAAGGTAAAGCGACGGCGACCCCGAAAGGGCAAAGCAGTTGGGGACGATGCAGCTAGCCAGGCCCCCAGGTCTACTAGAGCGCGGACCCATGCTGGGATACGCATTCGGTCCCAGAGTCCTCCCGCATCCCCGTCTCCAGAGGAGCTAAGAGGGGCACCTGATCCAGCCCCAGCTCCAGTCCCAGCACCAGCATCTCCAGCCTCTCAGTCAGATGCCCAGCGTCAGGAGATTAGTGAAATGAAAGATGCTATACGTTTGTTGACGCAAATGCTTGCTATTCAGGCTGGGCAACAAAATAGGGGTCACGAGTATCCGAATAGATCGCTAGCGCCCGAGGCACGGGATTTTCTTACATTAAGTCCCCCGAGTTTAAGGGCACGGACCCTAATGCGATCCTCGGGAGTTTATAGACGGTATGCGGCGTACTGCGAATATAATGAAGGCGTCGGCTACGAGTACGTCGAGCTAGCGCCTACGGGTTACGGGGCATAGCGATTAACGGGTACCGATCATGGAGATTGTCGAGAGCGGTGACGCCCTCCGCCGACGTGGCGAGGTGTCGGATGCCTTCTTACGCCACTATATGCCACCCGAGTTGAGACGAGCAAAGGTTGACAGATTCCTTAATTTGCGACAGGGTGGTATGACGGTTAGGGAGTATAGCGTGGAGTTCGACTCCTTAGCTAGATATGCCCCTACTATCGTGCAGGAAATGGAGGATAGAGTTCACCGGTATGTAGCGGGATTGGACTCAGAGTTGCAGGAGATGTGTATGCCACGGCAATGCGGCCCGGGTATAGATATAGCTCGTATCCAAGCTTATGCTCGGGGGCGAGAGGATCGCGAGCGCCGGCGAGAGGCTACTTCGGCCGAGTGGCGGCCCAGCCCAAGAGGGCCAGGACAGATGGTCGGGGTAAGGGTTCCACGAGTGAGAGCAGACCCCAGTATAGTGCACCTTCACAGTTCCGTGGACCTCAGCGGGGTAGAGAGACATTTCCCCGGCAGGGACAGAGTTCTTCCCATGCGTCAGGGTCTCAGCAGCAGGCGTGGTCGGGGCAAGAGGCGATGCCCCCTCCTCGATGTGCGAATTGTGGGAGGCGCCACGTAGGACAGTGTCGACGGGGTGTGTGTTACACTTGTGGTGATCCGACGCACTATGCTAGAGAGTGTCCACAAGGAGTGGGCCATCTTGTCCCCCGGGTTCGGCGGCGTCGTCACCCTCGGTAAGAGCCCCGAGACAGACCTCGGACTTCGTCGGTCGAGGGCGAGGGTGGAGGTAGAGCATCCAGTTCCAGCACAGGGCCACACCGTATTTTTGCATTAGGTGGGAGACCAGGTTCCGAGACATCGCAGGATGCACCACCAGGTAATCTAAATTCTGCGCGATCGACTGTTTTAATTTATAGATGATTTATACGTGCTGTCTACTTAAAGGACCTTCCCCCAAAGTACGTGTATGACCTATAAGGCTAATTTAACATTCGAGGACGAATGTTTTAAAGGGGGGGAGGATGTTATATCCGGCATTTTTGCACATTTGGAAAGTTTGGAATAATTTTTGCTTGTAAGAAATAAGGCCATATTTGGATTTTTCTTAGCATGTGTGAACCGGTTATGGAAGCTTGAATGCGAAAACACCGGAGAAGGCCTAAGGGTAAAATTGGAATTTTGAAAAATTTGTTTCGCAAATTTTGAAATAAGGATTCTAGCTTATTGGGCCCAATTCATGAAAAGAAAATTTGGGCCCAAAATTAGGGGGTTGGCCGGCCATGGTGGCCAAGGCCCATGGGTTTAATTAATTTTCCCATGTGTTAAATATTTATAAGGTGGAGTGGTTCATGAAACTTCAAGAGAAAAACAAAGAAAAATCAAGAAACAAAAGAAGGAGACAATCGGCTCCAAGAAAAAAAAAAGAAAAAAAGAGGAGAAAATTTTCTTGCCTTAATCCTTGGTTCAAAAATTCATCTCTTGTTGGATTCTTAACAAGCTTGAGGTGCTCTACGACGTGGTATAGTTGGTTTGGAGAAAGAACGCCATTTGCGGAAAGTTGAAATTTTAAGAAAAAGGTAAAATTCTTATATTTCATGTTATGAAATGAATTTATATGTTATGATGATTAGAATTAGACGGGAATTATGAAAGTGTGACGTGTGTGTGCATGGCGTGTGTGTGTGTGGAATATGCATGTGGCCGTGAGCCACTTGAGGTGGAGGAGAAGTAGATTTGATTTTATTTTGCTTGTTAATTGTGTTGTTGGGATGTTGTGATGAAAAGAAAGGTTAATGAGCCAATTTGGTGTTGAAGTTGGCATGTATGTTGTTATGGAAAATTTTATGATTTTATATGGTTTCTATTTAATTATGGAAGTAATGGTATGAGGTATGAATTATGATTATGGATGATGAAATTAGAAGATGGAATCATGTTATGAATATTTACGTTGAGAACCGGAAGTTTTGAGTGAATTATGGTTTGGTGGAATTTTTGCATATTTGGTAGAATAATGTGAAATGTGTTGAAATGTGTTTGAATGGTCTTGAATTAGTAGAGAAATGTGAAAACGTCGATATCGGATGAGACGTATGAAGTTAGAATGGAAGTTGATGTAGTATGTTGAAAGAAAGACTATTTATGTTAATATGTGTTTTGTAGTGTTCATTGGTGTTGTTGATGTTGTTGTTGGATTGGTTGTTGCCTTTTAAGCCGAGTTTAATCCTCGGGGATGTTAGATATTTAGGGGAGGTCTTTGCCGAAATTTCGGTAGTCAAGTATGAACTTGTTATTGAAATGCTAACTCTCATGAATAGTAAATCGGTAAAGGTGACCATTTGCGTATTCGGACGAAACGGAACTTGAGTTTAAGAGAGCATAAGACACCCGTAAGGTATGTGAAGCTATCCCTCTCCTTCTTTTGGCATGTCCTAGGTATACTAGGCTTGAATTCGAGCCTCGAGGGTTATTTTGCTCATGGAAATTCGATCCTGAAATTGAGCACTATTCATTCAGTGCGATTGAACTAGGATCCTTACATTTTGTTGGGAGAATGCTCAAACATCTATAACTTGCGTAAATGTGACCGAACTGCCTTGAAACTTTTATAAATGACCTCATTAAAATAAAACTTTTTTAAAACCACTCCGGGGGAGTATTTTATTATTCAAGACTTTTAAATAAAACCACTCCGATGGGAGTGAGATATTTTAAATAAAACTTTTCAAAACCACTCCGATGGGGGTGAGATATTTTAATACAACTTTTCAAAACCACTCCGATGGGAGTGTGATATTTTGATAAAACTTTCCAAAACCACTCCGAAGGGGGTGCGAAATTTTATTATTATTATTATTATTACGCCCGAAGGGGCTAGGATTAGTACTATGTCACGAGTGGCATGCCCGATGGGGCCAGGGTAGCCGTATGTCACGAGTGGCATGCCTATGCCCGATGGGGCTAGGATTTATGTCGGGGCCAGCATGTCCGATGGGGCCAGGATAGACGTATGTTGGACCGGCATGCCCGAAGGGGCCATCATTTATATCGGGGCCAGTATGTCCGATGGGGCCAGGATAGACGTATGTTGGACCGGTATGCCCGAAGGGGATTATTATTATTATTATTATTATTATTATTATTATTATTATTATTATTATTATTATTATTATTATTAGGCCGGAAGCGGCCGTCCGAAGGGGACTATTTTTACTTAATATTTTACTTAAATATTATACTCATGTCAGGTAGCCTAAACTTGTTTACTGTCGTGCTTGTCTATTTCTTGCTTCATTGATGCTTTACATATTCAGTACATATTCCGTACTGACCCCCTTTCTTCGGGGGCTGCGTTTCATGCCCGCAGGTTCAGGGACGCATCAGGGGAATCCAGCTACTTAGAGGGAGTCGCCACTGGGAGTCAGACAGCTCCTTTTGTTCCGGAGGCTGTTTTTATTTTGGTATATCTCTGTGTATATATTTGCGGGTCATACTCTTTAGAAGTCTCGAACAAACGGTGTGGGAGTCGGGGGTTCGTTTGGCCTTGTCGGCCGTTATTTTGTGTACGAAAATGGCGGAGGCCCTTTTTTGGCTCGCCTTATTCTACGTCGTGTATATGTATACATTATGTTTTGAGATATTTTGAGCTGTTGTAAATTTTAGTATTCCATTTTATTATTTAAAAAAAAAAAAATTAGAGTCGACGTTTAAGGGTTCGCTCGACTCGACGAGAGTCGGTGCCCGTCACGTGCCTAGCCATTCGGGAGGAAGAGTGGCCACTATCGGGTTCGCTACCCGAGTGCGATTAATGCCTAGCTATTCGGGAGGAAGGATAGCCACCGAGAATTCCATATTCCGGTATGGTGCAGGACAAGGAACCTCTACGTTACCCCTTCGATGTGCTTGATTCTTGGGCATTGACATGTGATATTCTTATTTTCTCATGGAATTGTTGTTGTTAATTATGATCAATTGAAAGGCATATTTGAAGTTGTACCTTGATAAGAGGCCTTATAATCGGTTTTTGATAATTCTTATTGAGATACACAAATTGAATAACTGTTCTTACATTGGTTTCATATGATTTTCAGGACTGATTTCTTTATGTATTATTGTACTCTATTTTATTATTACTTATTGTCTCCGAGGCACTCACTTTTGAGTACGAAGTACTCAGCATACCATTGTTATTTTTGATGGTATGTTATGTTAGTAACGGAGAAGAGCCAGGTTGTTGATACTTAGCGTTTAGGAGGAATTGCTGATAGCTAAGTTTCGATTTGGTGAGCCCACACGTTCATTCATGGGACACCCTATTTATTTGTTTATTCATTATATTAGTTTTTCGGGCTGCGTCCCGATGAGTCAAACTATTATTCCTTTATCTTAGAAGCTCAATAGTATACATTATTGTGGGTAGTTGTTGAGTTATTGATTAACTCTCAGGCATGTTATTACGTTTGACTATGTATTAATTAATAAAGACTTTCGATGATTTAATTCATACATTCATGATTTGTTACATTTATTTTATAAACTGTTGGAGGCGAATATTGAACCTGGCGGGTTTGTCACACCCCAACTTTTGCCAGGGCATGATGGGCACCCGACCCTTACTTAGGGCCGAGCGAACCCGCTGATCCTCGTGATACTCATAACCTTACTGGACTCTTAAATCATGAAATGAATGCATAATGTAAGCTTTTAAAAAAACATGCTTTTTCGTCCCTCAAATCAAGTAAAATCTGTAATCATATAAAATCTATAACATAATGCATAATGATACATCGGCTTATAGAGCCGCTTACAAGGGCCGTACGTTATATACGTGACTGCGTCCGCAAAGTCTCTAACATAACTCAAGACACCATAACATAGATACTGCGACTCGGCAAAGCTCCGGAAGGAAAATGGAGCTCGCCAATCCGGAACATCTTCGCTAATATCCTCTACTCATACGTATACACACACGCATGGCAGAAACGCAGCCCCGAAGAAAAGGGGTCGGGTCGAAATACGTGCGAGTATATAAAGCATGAAATACGATGAACAGGATCATACCGAAATAAGGAGTATAGAAAGTCATGAGGCTTGCCTCTGAAACATAAATCATGCATGTCAATATCATATCCAATTCATTATGGGACTTAGAAACATAAGTAAATAATCATCATGTACATATACATATATAACGTGTCCCGGCCCTCTAGTGAGGGACTCGGTGAATAGAATCAACATATCATCATGTCATCATATCATCATATATATATACCGTACCCGGCCCTATAGTGAGGGACTCGGTGAATAGAATCATCATATCATCATGTCATCATATCGTCATATATATATATATATATATATATACCGTACCCGACCCTCTAGTGAGAGACTCGGTGAATAACGTGTCCCGGCCCTCTAGCGAGGGACTCGGTGGAGGAGATCCTGTCTCCATCATGTGTACATCATACTCGGCCCATCCTGTGGGCTGGCGCCATCATCACATTATCATATATACATATACCGTACCCGGCCCTCTAGTGAGGGACTTGGTGAGCAATGCAGCGAAACTGTGCACGAATACATACCCGGCCCGGGACTCGGTGAAAGATGTAACAACAGTATGCACGAGCAGAGTAGTGAGAAACCATATGCACATAAATCATCTTTTAGGACTCGATAGGTAAGTAGACAAATCAACGCTCGAGTATCCGAATAATAGTCACACTTAGAACTCTTGAAATATCATTACGAAACATGTCACATAACGTCTCAGGAATCATAAACATGTATCAAAATCCGAGCCCTTTTATGAAAGTTACGGCATTATTCATTATAAAATTCTCTACGAACATATCATAGCAATCCGAGACTATATATGAAAGTTAGGGACATTATACGTTATAGAACACTTTAGGAATAAAAACTCTTTATGCAACATTCATTATCCAGACATACAAAAGACCCGAGGGCAATAGCTCGACCACATTAAGAGTGCGGATATCAAGAAGTGAATAAGAATCGTAGACATGATCGGATCTTAAGAGTAGAGTTACCCCAAGGCTCATATCATGTCATATCTTACTTACGTCTAAGACATGCCAAAAGAAAAAAAGGGTAAGCTTTACATACCTGTTCCACCTCTTCTTAGCTACGCTTATTCGTCCAAGCTCGCAAGTCTACATTTAAGAGGATTTACACAATCATTAAACTCATTATTACACGCTTGTCTTAGTCCTTCAAATAAATTCATTTATAGTCTACCGAAATTTCGGCAGCATCTCCCCTATTTATATGCCTATCCCGAAATTCCAATTCAATAACCAACAATATCAACAACAATACCAATAGTAATAACATCATTTCAAACACAACATATGTCATAAAATAGCCCACACACTATTTTTCCCATTTTCTCAACCAACCAACTTGCGACACGACTAATTAATAACTTTATTTCTGTAAGGAAGCCGAAATTAAGACCAACAACATCGATAACAACATCTTCAATATCCTACAAGATAAATACATATATTTTTATCCAAATTTCTCTTCAAGCCTAAATTCATAATCTGACAACACCAACAAACGAATTTATCACACTATTCCCTCCATTCTAATCATTAAAACTCGAATAAACTTGTTAACAATGAAAAGGAACCTTAATCTTACCTCAAGTGCGCAGCCACCACGTCCACCCTCTTCTTCTTGATTGATTTTTAGCTCAAATTGAAGGCAACGCGACGTACGACACTTTTCTCTTCATGGGCTTTGGAATTCGGGGCTCAGATTTTGGTCAAAATTGGTTTTTCTCTCTAAGCTCTCCTCTCTCTTTTTCTCCAAAATTTTCTGGGTGTTTTGGTATGAAAAATGAGGAGGAAAGGCTGAAATTTTACTTAAAAGGTGTGGGTAATGGGCACGACCGGTTGGGCTCGGGTTGGGCCGTCCGGCCCACCGACCTTTCGCCTTAAAACGTCCATATATCCTTATCTCGATGTCGCCTGTGAACCCATGACCTATGGTTGGAAATATGTTTAAATTATATACAACTTTTATTCTGGGAGTTTTCCCAAATTCCAAACTCATAATACCGTTTTGGCCCCTCGAAGTCAGATCACCCGAAAACGTTTTCTTAAATCGTCCTTTTGGAGGGCTTACACTCAATTTTGACTTATGGGTCCTTCTTAGGACTTGCTCAACTTCACATGTACTACTCATATATCTCTTCATATGTCCTTTATAAAATCCCGACATGTGGGCCCCACCTTAACTTATAGTTACGAGGGCTATCATCAAGTAACTTGTTAACTGATTTACTCCATACGATCTCCAATGTCATGTATATGTTCTTATGCTCAGATAACATAATCTTCATCCATAATCCTTAATATTTCAACACCAATAAAATTCATAAGCAACTTGTGCATTAAACAAAATCGAAAATTAGCCTTGTCCTTAACTTAGCGCAACTAGCTTAAAATATTCCAATGACAAAATACGGGATATAACAGGGTTCAAGTATTGTTAGTGCATCTTTTAGGTTCTTCTGATGTTGTTTATAACATCGTATGCCGGTCACGTCTAGGGTGGGTTTTGGGGCGTGACATGCTTGGTATCAGAGCCTAGGTTTAAATGCGTCCTAGGATTGTTGTCGGTGTCTGTAGAGCTGTGTCTAGTGGACTTTTCCTTATGTAGCCTGATCACCTATATGACTGAGGAACTCGCAGGACATTCATAGGTGTTTCCTATTCTTCTTGATTCTAGATTGTGTTGTAGAGCTTAAAGTCCTTTTAAGATCGTTCTAATTCACTCGTTAATTCGTGCCTTGTAGAAATGGCTCTGACGCGATTCAATAACGGTAACCGGACACCACCCGTGAGAGCTAACTGAAATCTTAGAAGAGCGAATGCTGGTAATGAAAATGATGCTGGAAATCAAGCACCACCTCAAGCACCGCCTGCTCCTGCTATTCCTGTTGCAGGTGTGCCAGAGATTGGTACTATGCAAATGACTATTCAAATATTGACTGCATTGATTGTGGCTCAGCAGCAGCGGGGAGGTGTGGGACCTCATGGTGGAGGCAGACTTAAGCAGTTCCTCGACTTGAAGTCACCAGAGTTCTTTAGGTCACGAGAGGTGGATGACCCCCAGCATTTCTTAGATGCAACCTTCAAGGCATTGAAGGCAATGGATGCCCAATATTCTCAAGCCGGGTGAGGGGCCGGCTTTTATGGATTGAAGGATGTTGCTCACACATGGTTTTTGAGATGTGGGAATCGGAGAGGGGGTGATCTTTTTAGCTCCGACGCGGGTCGAATTTGAAGAGGCATTCATTGGAAGGTTTTTGTCGATGAGGAGAGATTTGCTATGGCTAGAAATTTGAAAAGTCGGAACGGGTAACAAGTCGGTTCGTGAGTATAGTTTGGAGTTCACCCGTTTGTCAAAGTATGCTTTATACATGATTCCTAATTAAAAACATAAGTTTACTCATTTTGTGAAGCGCTTGGTACCACGTATCAAGTACGTACGTCTTCTTGTTGCTATGTCTCCTACTTGCACTTTCTCATCTCTCGGTTGGGTTCTGGTCGAACAATGCGAGAGAGTTGGAAAAACGAGGAGCGGGTGGATCGAGACCGAACAAAAAGGCTACGTCTATGGGCGGTGGTTCGGTGGTAACAACTATAATAGAGGGTAAAAGAGAGGGTATTCTGCAACTGCTCAGTCTAGTTCTTATTCCCATGCTAGTGTGCCTTCTGGTAGACATGGCTAGAAAATAATAATAATCTTAAGTTTTTGCAAGGAAGTAGTCGCCCGCCAGTTGGGAAGATCGTATCTGTCATCACTGTGGTATTAGGGGGCATCTTAAGAGGGAATGTAGAAAGTGGCTACGAGATACGTTTGCTATGTCTAATCAAAAGAATGATTCGCACATACGCATACGCACCGCTAAAAATCCGCCTGCTGGTAATGCTATCAATAATTATCAGAATGCTCGTAATAATGGCAAAGGAAAGGAAGTTAATAATACTTCAGGTGGAGGGACAGCTCGACTTTATGGGCTGACTCGTAGGGACGCAGCTGAGGCTTCTGACGCTGTGGTTACATGTATCCTGTTATACCCCGTATAATTATACGTCGAATTATTCGCAAGCAAATCGAGTCAAGTTAAAGGCAGAATCATTTTCGGACAGAAAGTAGAAACCTTTAATTTTCAATTTTAGTTAAAACATAAATTGTTTATAAATTTTATTTAGTGTAAAAATATTATTTGGAGATTAGGGATTAATTAATTGGGATTAGATTATTAAGCAAGAACTAGTGATTAAGTAAACTAATTAGGATTAATTAACAAAGTGGGCCCCACCCGATTTTCTTTTAAAAAAAAAGGGGAGAAAATATGACACATAAGGGGGGCACGTGTAGAGTTTGGGAGACTCATATATATGTTATCAAATGAGTCATTAATTCACAATACACCTTAGTTGAATCAAGAACAAGAAAAAGAAAGCAAAAAAAAAAAAAGGAAAGAAGCTCTCGGCCATGGATGCTTTGGCCGAGTATTGAGAAAGTGAAGGAGAAAATTTAGAGTTCAAGGTGTTATACACCTTCAAGGGTTTCAACGTGGAATGATCTTTGGAGGCAAGTTGATCAAGGTAAAGATTTGACCTCTTTTTATACACATTTTGGAGACAATTTAAGTTTGTATAAATTGGTAATTGTGTGATGAATATAAGGAGTTATAAATGTTGATGTGAAAAATAAATTGAGGCCGTGTAGGGGCTGTTTCGTGTAGAGAGAATGAATTGATTTTTACTTGGTATTTTGGTTGATGTTGTTATGGATTGTATGGTGAGAATGAAGGTTTAATGATTCAAGTTGGAGTTGTAATTGTTTGTGGGCTATTGTAGAAGCTAATGTGATGTTAATATAGTTTGTTGTAATTATGTAAATGATGTTGTAAACGTATGGTTGTTGGTATAGTTTATGAAATTGGAAGGAAAGAATGTGTTGTTGTTGTTCTTGTCGAACTTGGAAGATTATATGTCACATTGTGTGTTGGTTGGGCTGTTTTGGAATGTTGTATGGGGCTGCTTGGAGCGTCCTCGAGTCATGTTTGAATAGTCTCGGGTTGATACTCGAATGCATGATTAATGATGTTGGCTTGGTTGTATGTAGTTGGATTGAATATAAGTGAAACGTCGTCTAATTGTCTAGAAAGGAGTTACTAACATTAGAATGCGTTTTGAACCTCTTCGTAGTTTAATCGTAGTTCTTGATGTCTTAATATAGGTTGAGACACTATTGGCAGCGTATACGTGTTGTGTTGCGAGTAAACGCTGTTATACCCCGTACTTTGTACGTTGGAATATTCTAAGTTGGTTGCGACAAGTTATGGACAAGACTTTTAATTTTCGGTTTTGTTGATTTTGTGTTAGTGCACAAGTTGCATATTCATCTTTTTATTGGCATGGAATGTTAAGGGTAAATTTGGAATAAGGAAAATTTGGGGTTAAAAGTGAATTATGGAAAGTTAAGCATTTCATGAAAATTAAGGACTAGAAATGAAATTTTGGAAACTTGATAATTCATGAAAATGGCCATATGTGGCCATGTGTGTGGTGTGGGCCATAGCCCACATGTGTTAATTGTATAAGTGGCAAAAGATGACTAATTAAGTCATCTTCATCATTTAGCACCCTAGAAAATTCAAGAAACATGGAGAAAGAACAAGAAGCCATTCGGCCATGACCAAGAAAAAATTGGAGTCCAGAAATTGACAATCATGTTGTTGCTTCATAATTTAAACTCACGTTGACAGCATTATATTTCGTATTTTTGTACATCGGATTATTCGCAAGCTGAGGTGGGGTCCATACACTGAATTTTTTTTGGGACATGCGACAATTTATATGAATCACATATGTGAAGTTAAACATAACTCAAGAAGGACCCTTGAGCCAAATCAAAGTGGAAGTCCTCCAAACAAATATTTTTAAGTAATGTTTTCGGGTGATCTCTGACTTCGAGGGGCAGAAACGGTATTATAAGTTTGGAATTTGGAAAAACACCAAAGATAGAAGTTGTAGATAATTGAATTATCTTTCCAACCATAGGTCGTGAGCCCACAGGTGACATCGGAATAAGGAGATATGGACGTTTTAAGGCGGAAATTCAGTGGGCAAGGCCCAAACCGGGCCCAATCGGGTTAGGCCCATGACCCATGCCTATTTAAGTCTAATTTCAGCCCTTTACTCTCATTTTTCAGACCAAGAATACCCAGAAAATTCTGGAAAGAGAGAGAGAAGAAGCTTGGAGAGAAGAAAAACCAATTTTGACCAAAATGAGCCGAATTCCGAAGCCTATGAAGAGAAAAGTGTTGTACTGTTGCGTTGTCTTCAATTTGAGCTAAAAATCAACCAAGGAGAAGAGTGATAACGTGGGGGCTGCATGCTTAAGGTATGAATACGGTTCCTTTTCATTGTTAACGAGTGTATTTAGAATTTTAACGGATTAAAACGGAGGGGATAGTGTGTAGAAATGGATGAAATTCATGAAATTTTGTATGTTGGTGTTGAGCCGTGAGTATGGGCTGTTTTGTGACAAGGAATGAACTAAATTTTTTTAGTATGTTTGGATTGTTGTGTTGTGGATTCTATGGTGCTAATGAAAGTTTAATGGTTCAAAGTGAAGTTATAGTTGTTTGCCGGCTTGTTATGGAATTTTATATAGTTTATTGAATTTATGGAAGTAATGGATTATTAATGTAGTTCATGAATTAAGGAAGAAAATATGTTGTGTTGTTTCCTTGAACTTGGAGGTTTTGGTTTTATTATGTAGTGGATGGAATGTTGTTGAATTGTGTCGAAAGGGTTATTAATGTTAGAATGCGTTTTGAATCGATTATTGATGTTACTTATATGGTTGTTGGTATTGTTGTTGAAAATATTGGTAGAGTTGAATTCTCGGGGTTGTTGAACTTATAGGGGAAATGTTTTGCCCAAATTTACGTAAATAAAGTGATGGCTTGGGATTGGATTCTTAAGTGCTTATGGCTAATGCTTGGTACTTAATGACCTTATTATAGATCTTTGAAGGTTTGAGACTTAAATTTGGATTAGCGTGGAAGCGGATGAGGTATGTAAAGCTCAGCCACTTTTCTTTTGGCATGCCTTAGTTACAAATAGGCTATGACACGAGCCTCGAGAAAATTCTATTCTCGCAATCCGAGCATGTTTATGACTCTCATTTGTTTCTTGGAATTCGTATGTTTGATGTGATGAAATATTGGCCCTTATGTCTTTGGAATATTTGATTTTCAAACGTTGCATAAAAAGTTTTGTTTTTAAGGAGTTCCGTAACTACGAACGACCGTAACTTTCACAGAAAGGCTCGGATTGCCCCGATATGTTCGTAGGAACTTTTATGGACTATGATGATTATGTTTTCCATAGGCGGGCCCGACTTGGGTCGACACCCATCCGTGGGCCCCGCGACTTTCCTCTATGTACTTCTGATGATTTTTTTGAAAGGATATGATATGACTATTATTCCGATTCCAAGTACGATCAGTTTACTTATCTTTTGAGTTTACAATAATGATTCGATAACGTATAATGACTTCAACTTTCATAGGCGGGCCGGATTGGGTTGACGCTCGTCGTCCGGGTCCCACGACTTTCTTTTGTATAGTGCAACGACTCTTTGAAAGAACTTAATATGACTATCTTTCCGACCAGTATGATTACTTATTTATCTGTTGAGTTTGAAATGAGGATTTTTATGTATGTGATTTTGATACGTGACTTTGGTTTAGGAAGTTCGGTTTGATATGTTCCCCAGTGATATTCGGAAGAAAATACGACGACTAATGCCAGTTTGTAAATGAGGGCTTGTTTGATCATTATGTGAGTCGGTAATAAGTTTATGTGCATATGGTTTCTCGGTTTGTAAATGATGTGTTTTTCAGGAGTATGATGTGTCGGTTCGTGAGCCCTTTGGCGGAACCGTGTATGTATTATGGTGTTACGATGTGTCGGTACGCCGTTGAGCCCCTTTCGGCATCGTATATATGTATGATGTGTATTTCGAAATATGTGATGTGATATTGACCGGCGATACTTGGCCCGTGGATACTTGACCGGTATGTGTGATATTAATACATTTGGATACTTGACCGCGGTATGTGTATATGTGATTTTGACGGTATGTGTGATTTGATGATCGATTTAATGTCAGCTCAAATGATTTGTTCTATTTTCTATATCTATGAGACGAAACGTTTTACAAAAGAAAGCTAAGCATTTTGGCATTCGGATTATCACATTTGTCTTACTGACACCTATGTATGATTTGTACTTCGAGTGCAAGCCCTTTGGTATTTGATTTTTATGCTCATTTTACGCACTCCTTACTTCGGTTATGATCTTATTTTCTGTATGCCATGCTTTACATGCTCAGTACATATTCACGTCTTGACCCCTTTCTTCGGGTCATGCGTTTCATGCACGCAGTACCCACGGATGAGTAGATAGCGTTAGCGAAGATGTTCAAACTGGATTGGCGAGCTCTATTTCTGAAAAGCGGGTCTTCTTTGAAGTTCGAAAGTGCTTTTGTATGGTATAAGGAGTTATGGTGAGACTTTGCATACGGTGTCGTGTGTATAAGACGTCGGTTTGTAAGCGGCTATGTAAGCCGTATTATTATGCATTATGTTCTGATTTGTTGTGACTACGATTTTATTTGATTTGAAAAAGACTAAAGGCATGCTTGTTTATGAAAAATTTTCATTTTGTGCTTATGTCATGTTTTGCGAGCCCAATATGATTATTAGTATTACGAAAGTCAGCAGGGTTCGCTCGGCCCTAGGTAAGGGTCAGGTGCCCATCACACCCTATCAGGTTAGGGTGTGACAAACGCTAAAGGTATGTAAAGCCTATCCTTTCTTTCTTTTGGCATGTCCTAGATGTAAGTATGATCGATATGAGCTTGGAGGTAACTCTATTCATAAGTTAAAGCATGTTTTATGATTCTTATTCACTTTCGATACTAAAGCTCTTAGAATAGTCGAGGCTACGCCTCGAGTTTTCTATACGATTGATAGTAAATGATGTATAAAAAGATCCTATTCTTGAAGATTACATAATGACATTCGGAGACATGTAATATGACTATCGTTTGATATTTGAGCGTTGATTTGTGCTTATTTATAGAGTCTTAAAAGATGATTT